>NC_056745.1:612705689-612885689 GCF_019279795.1 Protopterus annectens
TCCCAAATTTATAATCCAACGACGCTCCTTATTGGTTAACATTTGATGTTTATGACTGTCCCCTAGGTTCGGTGCCACAACTTTATCCAAACCTATAAATATAAAGTGTGATGTAGGGTGGACTAATTTGTGTTTATAAAGGGCACTTCTTGTACGTTGACACTTAATGTCACTAATATGTAAGCAAATCCTTTGCTTCAACGCACAAGAAGTTTGCCCTACATAAAAAGATCCACACTGGCAGACAGCCATGTATATTACCCAAGTGCTATTGCATGTAATGAAGCATCGTATGTCAAATACCTTTTTTGTGTTGACGGATGTGAAAGATTTTGTTTTAGCCATGACTTTGCATTGTCTACACGTACCACAAAATGTACTACCCGTAATGCCCAGTGAATCAGTGTTGAGTAAACGATCTTTTTTAAATTTAGAAAAATACTGGCCTAGGTTCTTACCTCTTTTGTATCCAAAATGACACACTTTATCAATGTGTTTACTAAAAAACACATCGGATTCCAAAATGTGCCAATGCTTCATTAATACATTCTTGACAAAAAATGTATTGGTTCCATAGGTTGTAATAAACCTAGCATCAGGACTATCACGATTACGTACCCTATCAATCAATAGGGAGTCCCTGTCTATAGAACTAGCATGACTATTAGCCCTACTTATTGTATTCCTGTGGTAACCCCTATACAAAAATCTTGATTCTAAATCTAAAGCTTTGTTGTGATACCTTTCATCAGAAGAACAAATCTTTCTGGCTCGTTGAAACTGTGACCCAGGTATGTTTAAGATAGTGTGGGGGGGATGACAGCTGTTTGCATGTAGCAGGGCATTTTTAGAGAAAGGTTTTCTATATAAATCCGTATAGAGAGAACCATCATCCTCCTTGCCCACTAAAACATCCAAGAATTCTACTTCATGTAAATTGATATTACCTGTAAACTTCAGATCATGAACATTAGAATTCAAATATTGTATAAAAGTCTGCCAAAGGTCCCTAGACCCCCCCCCCCCACTACCCAACAATCGTCAAGGTATCTTCTCCACATAATTAAATATGGCTTGAACATTGAGGGTATAGTATAGATATAACAAACAACAAGAGCAGCACACACAGCAAACGGAGTATGGAACTCACACTGGATAAAAAAGTAGGTAACAAAACTGTCATAGAGTTCAAGTGTGGTCCCTAGATGGCAAACAAATCACCTGTAGGTCTCCAATCGACAAATCAAGAATCCAAAGTTGAACAAAAAAGTTTTATTCCAGTAAGCGCTTTCACCCTGAGGCTTCTTCAGACTTTTACAAAAAACAACTACTAAACAGGTTTAAAAATCCTCAGAGCTCTGGTGGTTGGTCGAGCTCAAACCAATCAATATGCATTAATAAAGTCGTCATCACATAAATATTAAACATGTCAAAAAAACTTCACATAAACTGTGGATCAAATGCATCAAAAGTATTGTACAACATCATGAATGTCCATAGAGTGAGTGATATGGAGGAACAATGTTAAAATCTCATAAACAAACATAATTTAAATCAACGATAAAAGGCATGATTAGAATCAGCATTAAAAACTCCTACAGAGGTAAAAACATTAATGTATAGTATTATAACAACCCTCCCCGTAGTAGCTGACAATATTAAAAACTTGTTATGGCAGGTCTATACAGCGGCGATCAACCGTCCCATTATTAGCAAAGACATATACAGGCTGACACAACGCCAAGTATATAAAACAAATAGATCAAACACACAAGCACTACGACCTGCGTGTTAAAACATCAGAGTGTTAAAAGACATCAGATTAACAGCCTCAAAGGCGCTGCTATATAAACCAGCTCAACTAAGCAATTAAACAAATCCATTCTAGTTAAAGAAACACCAAATGGACAGTAAATATGTCAGTTCAGCGCCTATAATCCATAGAGTGTTAAAAACATTTCTAGAACAGAAGCATAGTGTGGTGTAGTGTGAACTGGCGAAAAACAAAACGCTTCTTAGTTCTAAGTGTATATCCACAGATCGTGTCACTGGGATACGACAGATTCTGCATAACTAATGCCTTTAAGAAAATCATCAATAGATGGCAGTAAAGCCTAAAAATTAGGCTATAAGGTAAATCATGTGGCATAAAACTATTAAGATCAAGATGACAAAAACAAATACGTACTTCGCAACACACTGGATAAAATATACATATCAATACAGCACTAATCAGATGGACATAATATATCAGCGTAAATGCAATAGTATAACAGAGACTATCACGGGTATACGGAACATATACCCATAGGTCTCTAAAGAACAACTACAAACAGGGTCAAGCAATGAGGTATGGGAGCAAAGAAGTAAACATATGCCCCATAATATACAGTGTGGTAAAGAGGGGGGGGGGGGAAGGGGGGGGGGAAGGAAAGAAAAGACAAAAACAGGAGAATCAAAGTGCATACAACTAACAAAGGAAAACAAATGTAAATGAGGCAAATGATCATTTGGGTCTGCAAAGCCTCCTCTTTTTTTTTTTTTTTTTTTTTTTTTTTTGAATGATAAGGTCCAGATTAGACCTATCTTAAAAAAGAGGAGGCTTTGCAGACCCAAATGATCATTTGCCTCATTTACATTTGTTTTCCTTTGTTAGTTGTATGCACTTTGATTCTCCTGTTTTTGTCTTTTCTTCCCCCCCTCTTTACCACACTGTATATTATGGGGCATATGTTTACTTCTTTGCTCCCATACCTCATTGCTTGACCCTGTTTGTAGTTGTTCTTTAGAGACCTATGGGTATATGTTCCGTTATACCCGTATAGTCTCTTGTTATACTATTGCATTTACGCTTGATATATTATGTCCATCTGATTAGTGCTGTATTGATATGTATTTCTTAGACATTAGGTTGTTCCCTGTCAGATTATGTGGTTCTCTTGTTTGAATTTATATGAGCCACGATATTTTATCCAGTGTGTTGCGAGTACGTGTATTTGTTTTTGTCATCTTGGATCTTAATAGTTTTTATGCCACATGAATTTACCTTATAGCCTAATTTTTAGGCTTTACTGCCATCTATTGATGATTTTCTTAAAGGCATTAGTTATGCAGAATCTGTCGTATCCCAGTGACGACGATACGTAATGTGGATATACACTTAGAACTAAGAAGCGTTTTGTTTTTCGCCAGTTCACACTACACCACACTATGCTTCTGTTCTAGAAATGTTTTTAACACTCTATGGATTATAGGCGCTGAACTGACATATTTACGATGTCCATTTGGTAAGCGCCTTTAACTAGAATGGATTTGTTTAATTGCTTAGTTGAGCTGGTTTATATAGCAGCGCCTTTGAGGCTGTTAATCTGATGTCTTTTAACACTCTGATGTTTTAACACGCAGGTCGTAGTGCTTGTGTGTTTGATCTATTTGTTTTATATACTTGGCGTTGTGTCAGCCTGTATATGTCTTTGCTAATAATGGGACGGTTGATCGCCGCTGTATAGACCTGCCATAACAAGTTTTTAATATTGTCAGCTACTACGGGGAGGGTTGTTATAATACTATATATTAATGTTTTTACCTCTGTAGGAGTTTTTAATGCTGATTCTAATCATGCCTTTTATCGTTGATTTAAATTATGTTTGTTTATGAGATTTTAACATTGTTCCTCCATATCACTCTCGCCCTATGGACATTCATGATGTTGTACAATACTTTTGATGCATTTGATCCACAGTTTATGTGAAGTTTTTTTGACATGTTTAATATTTATGTGATGACGACTTTATTAATGCATATTGATTGGTCTGAGCTCGACCAACCACCAGAGCTCTGAGGATTTTTAAACCTGTTTAGGAGTTGTTTTTTGTAAAAGTCTGAAGAAGCCTCAGGGTTTTAGCGCTTACTGGAATAAATCTTTTTTGTTCAACTTTGGATTCTTGATTTGTCGATTGGAGATCTACATAGTATAGATATACTGTATTTCAAAATACCCCATAAACAGGTCAGCGTAAGTAGGGGCAAAAGTAGCCCCCATCGCTGTACCCTTCACCTGTAAATACCACTGTTGGTTGAATGTAAAGGCATTGTGTTCAAGCATTAACCCAAGAATACTAATCAAAAATTCTTGCTCATCACTGGAGAAAATACCTGAATAGTTCATCCAATATTTAATTGCCTCAATACCCCCTGTATGTGGTATGGACGTGTAGAGAGATTGGACATCTAGTGTTCCCAAAAAATGATCTCTGTCTACTTGGATATCATCTATTAATGCCAGAAATTGTTGAGTGTCTCTAATGCGAGCTCTTACATAGGACAACAATTTCTTCAATTTGAATTCCAAGTATTCAGAGAGCGGTTCAGTCAATGATCCTCTCCCTGCTACTATCGGACGTCCTGGGGGGTTCAAAAGATCTTTATGCACCTTGGGTAATATGTAAAAATATTGTAAAACTGGAGAATCTACTTGTAGTTCTCTTAACAACTGTGGTGTAATAAGCTGACGTTCACAACTTAGCTTTAAATAATCATCAATAACCTGTTTATGTTGTACAATAGGGTCAGAATCAAGATTTGTGTAGTATTCAGCACTGGACAACTGTTTATAAGCTTCTGCTAAATAATGTTTTCTATCCCATATGACTACTGCCCCACCCTTATCGGCCCCAACTATCACTATGTTATTATTGTTTTTAAGATTGTTTAGGGCTTTATTTTCCTCTCTAGTCAAATTATACTGTTTTTTAGAAAAAATCTCAGACTCATGTAAGTGTAAGTCTTTGATTACCAATTGTTCAAACAGTTTGACTGTACTGTGATATGGTGGCATGAACTGTGAATTCTTAAATTTAAATCCAGTTCTATTCTCATATTGAGTCACATGCTCTGGATCTGAAAAGAAATGTTTCAAATTAAGCTTTCTACAGAAGCATTTTACGTCATTAATAACATCATAATGAGAAACAAAAAAAGAAGGAATGAATCCCAGGCCTTTACTGAGCACACTGATTTCACTGGAGGAAAACTCCAGGTCAGTTAAATTAATGACCAAGTTATCAATATCATTATTCAACTGTCCAATGGATAGTCCATCTACACTTTGTGTTGTGGCATTTGCTCCTTGAAGGCATTCAATATGACATCTTCTACCCCCTCGATGTTTACGCCCTGCCCTTCTAAAGGGGCTTTGAATCTTTTAGACAAGGGTGAAGGAACCTCTGGTACACTTTCAGGATCCCTGTCAGTATTAGACACACTAGAAGAAAAATCAGAGGCACTTGTTGTATCTTCATGTCGCCTTAAAATGGACTTCACCCTCTTTCTTTTGGGCCTGGGAGTTAACTTGTCTTAAAAGCGGACACCCTTTTTTGTTTTCTTCCAGGTATACATGGTACTTTGCTTAAAGTCATTGACATCACGTTGGTATTTTTGTAGTTTCCGCTTAGAAAGTTCTTTATCATATTTTTCTGAATCATTAATAAACTTAGTGTAGAGACTCTCATATTCAGAGGCATTCACAAACTTTTGTGTATTTTCATAACATTCATCAAGTTTGGACAACAAATTAGGCAGCTGTAACTCATAATGTTCAACCAACAGTTCAAGAAACATACTCGAAGCAGTGGCTTGTATGCTCCTCCATTTCACCATAAAATTCTCATCCATATTGCCCAAACCCGGTTCCACATACACCCGTAAGCCCCTCGGTGCAATTTTAGCAGCTAAGTAGGCTTTTAATAATTTACAATGCCAAACATTGGCCCTGACACGTTTGGAAGCCTCTAATAAACCATTGAAGCAATCTGCTGCCTCCGTAGGTTTATAGCGTGTAGCTGACCCGCTAGCGTTTCTTTCCATGACTCCAGTAAAACAAGCACTGTCGTCTTTATCAGAAGTTAGACTTTTAATGTAACACAGAAAATCAGTACCTTTCGCCATAACTTCAAGGCCGTAGTGAAAAAATTCACTCTTACACTTAAGCTGACCATTCAACAAATGTAGACCCGTATGTATTCACAAAACAGGACACTCATTCGATCAAGGCCCACCACGATGGAAATAAAATCCACAGGCCCTTTAAAGTAGAATAATCCACAGAAAGAATTCTTCCAGCACTCCGAAAACGAAAGACCAAAAAACAGAAATAATGCACGGAACCAATTGGTGCTCGGGCTGCATACACAAAGTCCACAAATAATCCCAGCACTCGAAATAAATCACAAGGTCAGCATGAAGTGAAGAGTAGTTTATTAGGACAACGACAGCCCAACGACACAAACCGGTGGCCGGTTTCGCTCACAGCGTCCTCAGTGTGCAGTTAAAAAATAGAAAGGCAGGTCTAGATATACGCGCAATGCGTATAGTATGCGTAACTCTTTGAAGACACAGTACTTCAATAATAGACATGAAGCCCAAGCTAATAATAGCTGGGGGCAAAAAGATTTAATTGTTATATATACATGTATATATATATGTGTGTGTGTGTGTGTGTGTGTGTGAAATCATCTAAATGGTTGCAACACATAAACCACAAAAGCAGTGTGCAAAGCAGTCACAGCCCTTAAGGCCAAATACAACACCAAACATACTTGTCATAGGTGACTCCATAGTCAGACAAACTGATGTCCCACTCACCAGGCTGAACAAGGAGCGGGTCACAGTAAGCTGCCTATCGGGTACTAGAATCCGCCACATAACACAAGCACTCGGGTCACTCCACGGCAAGTACAAATATGACACAGTCATTGTCCATGCTGGTGTGAACGACCTGAGACGTACCTCCCTGGACTACATGAAAAGAGACATAGAGGAGCTCTCTGATTATGTAGCCCAGGCAGGTATGACCCTGACCCTGAGCAGTATCCTTCCTTCACCAAGAATGATGCCACAATATAGAGACAAGATGATCAGCTTTAACAATTGGCTTAATGTCTGGTGTCATTCAAAGGGGATCCAGTGTCTGTCTGCCTGGGATGACATGCTTGACAAGCCACGTTGCTTCACAAGGGACGGCTTGCACCTGTCACCCCTGGGATTCCGGATATTGGCTAAGGCTCCTGCCACCCCATAGTGCCTTTTTAGGCAAGGCTCAAATTCTAAACCTACCACCCTAGAAAACAAAAATGGGAAGAAACTGAGGGTAATGCTGCTCAATGCCAGAAGTCTAAATCTCAAAATGCACGCACTCGAGGCCCTTCTCAGTATGGAGAACATCGATGTCTGTGCTGTAACTGAAACCTGGTTCAAAACTCCTGAGAGCACCCGGCACTATTAGGTTTTACCTCATATCATGCGTTCGGCCCCAAAACCCGGACCACACCACAAAAGGAGGGGTGTATCCATATTCATAAAGGATACCCACACCTCCAGGTTGGTGGCAACGCACAAAGCTTCGGAAACCATCCAGGTGCAACTAACCATAGGCAAAACTGCTCTACAAATTGTAGCATGCTACAGGCCACCCTCTCAAACTCAGGAACCCCACACAGCCTTCCTGAAGACACTGGAGGTTATAAATGTATCTCCAAACACCATCATATTGGGTGACTTCAACTACCCGAATATAGACTGGGAACATTACTTAAGCCCTAACTTTCTAGCCCAATGGTTCCTGGAGTTCATAAATTCAAATGCCATGGAACAGCTAGTCACTGTTCCCACAAGAGGAGAAAATATACTAGATCTCATTATCACAAACATGCGGACAAAATGCTCCACACCGGAAGTATATCCCTCATTGGTGAGATCTGATCATAAACTAATCTCACTGGAAATCCACATCCCGCCCCCACCCCAAACAAAAAAGACCACAGTGAAGAACTTCTCTAAAGCAAACTTCACACTACTCAAGACTGGTGTGCTATCCTTCTAGGCCCCTGAGCTAGTGGAAACCACAACCCAAGCTGCGGAAGCCCTTACAAATGCCTTCTATGAACACCTCCAGGACTGTATGGATCAGGCAATCCCAAATAAAACCAAGACTCTTTCCACAAAGGGCAAACGTTCAGTCTGGTGGACCCCAGCCATTAACAAACTTTAAAATAAGAGGAGAAAGCTATTACATGATAGAACAAAATCCATAAAAGGGAAGTCACCCCTGATCATTATTAGTAAAAAAATATGAGCACTCATAAAATCAACTAAGGCCAATTTTGAGAGAAAAATTGCCATGGATTCAAAGGACAATCATAAGGCCTTTTTCAGCTATGTTAGGAACCTGGGTGGAAACTCCCAGATATGCTCAGAATTAGTCCAAAATTATACAAAAATCACTGAACCCACTGACATTGCCAACATACTGGCAGACAGGTTCAGTGCAAACTTCACCCCCCTCTCTCCCCCTAAAGGAGAGATAACTATCCCAGCGGAGTGTAGCCTCCCAGACATCTCAAATGCGCAGGTGAAAGCTGCTCTCTCTAAAGCTAAAAACACAGCGTCAATGGGACCGGATGGTGTCCCCGTCTGTGTGCTACATGAGCTAAATGAGGAATTAAACCCGCACATAAGGCAGCTGTTTAATCTCAGCCTTACCACAGGATACGTGCCCAAGGAGTGGCGTACGGCAACTGTGGTCCCACTCCACAAAGGCGGTGCCTCTACGGACCCTGGTAATTACTGCCCCATAAGCTTAATAAGTCTAGTCTGCAAAGCTATGGAGAGGATCATAATGGAGCTCATAAACAAAGATATAGGGACTTGCAGACATTGGACCCGACCCAGTTTGGCCGTCAAGGGCAGATCATGCCTTTTGAACTTGGTTGACTTCTTGAAACAGTCACCAAGGCCATTGATGAGGGAAAGGCAGTCCATACAGCCTACCTTGACCTTGCAAGGCTTCGACACAATACCCCACTCGGTATTGTAGAAAAACTTACCAGCTTAAATGTAAACCCATATGTCACAAGATGGGTTGCAAACTGGCTTAAGGACAGAACCCACAGGGTTAGAGTTGCTGGCGCTATGTCAGACTCCAAGCCGGTCACAAGTGGTGTCCCACAGGGCTCGGTCCTTGGCCCCTATTGTTCGGCATCTACTTCTCAGAAGTACAGGCCAACATGGGAGGACTTTGGCTGACAAAGTTTGCTGACGACTGCAAACTGGGCGCCATAGTGGAAAGTGCATCGGACACGGATATCCTTCAGAAGGGACTCACGGAAACAGATAGCTGGTGCCAGAGCCATGGCCTGAAGTTAAACGCCAAAAATGTATAGTCATACCCTTTGGGAAAAACAAGGTAACCCCAAGCTACCATATAGGTGGCAATCCACTAAGCACAGAAGAGGTTATCAGGGACCTGGGGACCCAGGTTGACAGTGGCCTTTCTTTGACACTCACGTTGCTAAAGTGGTTAGAAAGACCTTCTACATTGCCCACCTGATCATGAAGGGATTCACATCCAGATCTAGTGAGGTCATTGTTCCCCTGTACTCTTCACTTATCAGACCAATGATCGAGTACAATGCCCCATTCGGGATGTATCTCACACGACATCTGCAGCAATTGGAGAGACCCCAAAAGTTCCTCACCAAAAGGATAAAGGGACTCCAAAATCTGTCATATGCTACCAGATTGAAGAAACTCCAGCTCTATTCAGTTGCATACCGTCTGCTCAGAGGTGACATGTGCCTGACATACAAGGCCATGTCCAACCCGGAATTAATGGACATATCAGACCAATGATCGAGTACAATGCCCCATTCGGGATGTATCTCACACGACATCTGCAGCAATTGGAGAGACCCCAAAAGTTCCTCACCAAAAGGATAAAGGGACTCCAAAATCTGTCATATGCTACCAGATTGAAGAAACTCCAGCTCTATTCAGTTGCATACCGTCTGCTCAGAGGTGACATGTGCCTGACATACAAGGCCATGTCCAACCCGGAATTAATGGACATGCTCCACCTCAAAAAATCCAAATCCACCAAAACCACTAGAGCAAGCAACTTAAACCTTAGCACGGATATAAATAGGACGTGCTGGAGGGATAGATTTATCACTCAGAGACTCCCTATGCTGTGGAATAAAATCCCGGTCCATGTGAGGCAGAGCACCTCACTGGCTCTGTTCAAGAGAAATCTTGACCTGTGGATGGGAGATCGTAGGTTTATCCCGGGAATCATCTCTGTGTCACTGCTGCACAGAGGCACAACAAACTAATGGGCACAGTATTTTTTCATATAAGGGGTGGCGTAAGCCACAAAAATTTGGGCTAGGCTTATAAATGCCTTAGGGCAGATAGCCTAGTATAAACCTATGAACCTAATTACTTAATACAGGAAGGTGTATGGTCACAAATTAATAAATATCCTAACGAAGATCAGCACCAACCAAAATAAATAATTACTGCACAATTTTAATGACAGGCTGACTGCACTCTACAGCAATGCATTTATGCATTATTTTGATACATAAATAAATATGTATGTGTATGTCCATATTTTAAAATGTGTTCGTGTGTATAAATACACACACACACACACACACACACACACACACACACACACACACACACACACACACACACACACACACACACACACGCATACACACACACACACACACACACACACACACACACACACACACACACACACACACACACACACACGCACACACATACGTACAGACATGCTCACATGCTCACCCCCCACACACACACGAATGAATCAATAACTGTCAGTTATACACCTACACTTCCATACGACATGCTTACTGAACCATGCAAAATCAAGCTAGCTGTTTGTCTCATATCAGCCAAAACTGAAACAACTTAATAAAGTGTGAGATCATGTGTCACGCAGGACACATGCTGATTTGTTATGCTTGCACTGGCAGCTGGTTATGCAGCCAAGAGTGCAGTTGCAACATTCACTCACTCAACAAGGAACCTCTGACACTTTTTCCTGGAGACTAATTTATGTATATTATTTATTCTAATAATATCTGGGGTAAAATCAGTCCTCAGTTTTGATTTCCTTGGGAGGAAGGTCCAGAGTATAAATAAGAAAATAATATTTTGTGGAGAATAGTATCAGCAGATTCATTCATAATGCTTTTTTTTCTTCAAGGAATTATTTGTAAAGGCACAGCTTGCTAGAAAAGGAAGTAGAGGGTCACAGCCTTCTCCTTACTTTTATCTCACAACTGCCTTTGTTAGGGACCACATAATACAAGACATAGCAATTCTTGTTGAGGACATCAGAGTTTGCAATTCTAAACCTTTGTAGAGCCCTGACTAAACTGACTATTAATACACACACTCAACAAGTACCGCACACT
The DNA here is from genome assembly GCF_019279795.1 of Protopterus annectens. Lineage (NCBI taxonomy): Eukaryota > Metazoa > Chordata > Ceratodontiformes > Protopteridae > Protopterus > Protopterus annectens. Next base: position 612,716,978 of record NC_056745.1, read on the forward strand.
GTATTTTCACTTATTTTAGTAGCACAAATATAACACAGCTGCAGAGAGAGAGAGAGAGAGAGAGAGAGAGAGAGATTTACTAAGTCAGAGAATTAGGAACTTAATGTTAATGAACAAATTAAAGGAAGCGCTCAGTGTTGTGTATGATGACACACTGAGTGTTGTGCATGATGACAACATACTGAACAAAATACAATGCTTTTCCTTCTATGTGACACAGAGAGATGGAAGTCCTTACTCTAATCCAGAAATCCCAGATGTGATTAGAAGTCCAAGTGTTGGATATGCCAACTTGGACTGGGAACATATCATCAGGTACAGTGTGATAACCTCAACTGCTAGACAAACTGGGGAGATTTGTCCCAGGATGTGTTCCCCATCTGTGATTCCTGGTGCTGACCTGAGATGGGATGGAGACATCTGCCTAATGCGAAGGGGCAGTGAAGGGTTTGGGTCTAATATTATTCTCAGAAATTAGTGAAATGGGTGAGAAGCTGACACACTACCTCACTGCATGCCTTCTCGCTAGGATCTGTTCGGTATGCAGAGATGAATGCCAGGGCTTAGTGAAAAGACCCATCCAATGGCTACCTGGATGACAGCCAAGCTAGGACAGTACCATCACCCTACAGCATGACATGAATGGTCATACACTACAGTCAGCCTGTAATGGGGAAAATGGTTATCTGTATGACAGCAACAGTAGCTCAGATAGCCTGCAATTACTAGGAAGCAAAACAAAATTTTCATTTGGTAACATTTTAGTGCAGGAAAGGGAATAAAACATGCTCAAATCTTTCAGGCTTCAAGACCAAGATAACTTTAGAAACTAACACACATTTAAATACTGGAAGCAGTTTTGGAAGGTACCCTTGGCTAATTATAATGTAAACCCTCAAATCCTAAGCATAAAAATGTTGCTACACATCTAATCTGCAATAAAGTATCATGGGACCCGTAATAGGTAGAAATAGTACAGTGCTACAATCATATGACCTGTAGTAGATATGAACTAAATCATTATCAGTTAAGCAGCAGATTCCCCTGTCATAAACACAAGCACACTCATTTATACACCTGTGAACACAGTAGCATTAAACCAGTCTACCAGGCTTTCCCTTACAGCCTAAACATAAAAAACAAACTCCACATGCATTTAATCAATAGCCAATAACAGTGCTTTTTGATTTTTCAATAAAATCTGTAGATTTATTACCCAGTAACCTAAAACGAACACTCTGTAAAACACTGAAAAAAGCAAAATGGATCCCTGTTAAACAAACAGTTGACCTTCTCAGGATTCCAACTATTCAAACTCCTTGTCATCAAGGCCTTCTCTTCCCAAGTAGCTAAACTAATTAGATAACCTTCGAGTCAGAGCCTCAGAATTCAAAACCACTCTGTCCCTTCACTGCATCTCCCTAAAACTAAAATCCTTTATACAGATCACTGCTTCTCTAAACTAGGTCCAGAACTTTTGGAGAGTAAACTCCCAAAAATGAAAGACTCCCCATCTTCCAAAAATTTAGGGACAAACTAAAAGCCCAACTTCTCTCATCAACAAAATGTCATTGCCTCTCATCAAGCCATATCACTTAACCCATTTAGACAACACACAGGATACACCACACTTTCTACAAAATATGTTTGATTTATTGTAAATAATGCATATTACAATTGCAGATACTCTTTATGTTTTTGTTAGTCAATAATATTATTTTGGTTTACTATCATGCACTCAACACACAGGCGGTCGAATCCACCTATACAAGTCCCACATTGAGAATGTTGTAATGTCAAAATCCAACATTACAAGCTGTCCAACCTCTGGACCAATATCAATGCTTGTTCCTGGGTCCAGAGCAGTAGGGAGTTTAAGGGTTCGTTGTTTGTGTTGGGTATAATGGTATTCGGTATTCTGACTTTCAAGGAATACTTTTATGCACTGGAGGACTCAACTGTCTGTGTGTCGAGTACATTATAGTAAACCTATTATTTTATATATGTGTATTTTCATTATACCCGTTCTATCTCTCACTAAATGTAATAACCCTTATATATAAATAATGTGAACATCTACATTGCATGCACAGAGAAATGTTTATAGAACATTATGTATGTGAAGGAACTGAAAATGTTGTCATCTGTGTTAGCATGTCTGGCAGGAGATTTGTGCATATTCTTAGATTAACTTGTATTGTATGCCAGCATGCAGCAGGGAAATGTTTATAGAACATTATGTATGTGAAGAAACTGAAAATGCTGTCATCTGTGTTAGCATGTCTGGCAGGAGATTTGTGCATATTCTTAGATTAACTTGTATTGTATGCCAGCATGCCTGATTGTGAAATTGTAAATACGTTTAAAATGTTGAGTCTTTCCCTGTTTAAACAGAATGCTTAAAGAATCTGTCACTGCTTTGATACAGTTCTAACTGCACATGTTTGAGAAGGGCATTCTAAAGTATAAACTGTGGAGAATCAGCTGAGCAGTGAGTGATGCCATTGGAATGTTCTTTGTTGATAGCAGATGATTTAAACAGCTGATTGACAGAAAAAGAATCTTTTTTACAGCTGACTGTCATATTTTGAAATTTTACAGTTCAGACAGTTGAGACTGCTGAAGATAGTTAAGACTGAAAAGGTGTGCATTTTGTCAAGTACTGACCAGTCAGATGACACCAAGAAGAACTCACAAAGAAAACTGTAAGCTTGCCTTGGCCTTGGTATTATGTCTTAGAGTAGATCAGGGCATGAAGATCCTCTGATTGGTGGCAGCATTTTTATATTTATTTTAGGAAAGAGACACAGCTGGAAATCTGTGTCAGGGTTTCTCAGAAGTGCTTGAATGTGTGAGATTTTGAGTTTGAGAGTATCAGAGGTCTTAAATTGGGACACTTTGCTCTGAAGTGTGTAATAAGAAATGCATTTGGGTGGGTAGAGGAATTTAGTTCATTACCAGGAAAAATAGAGCATGTTCCTTTTGTGCACTTAGGGGAAAACTGTGAAATGTTACTTCTGTTTAAGTGACAGTCTCATACTGGAGTCAGTAGTGAGGACTGAAGCTCCTTAGTTACTGACCAAGGATAGTAAGGGACGTCACATTAATTGTCGGCAGTCTGCTGGGATATAGCCAGGCATCACACATTACACAGCAGTTCCTCTGATTAAAATGCATTACATTAAAAATAACCTACTTAGCCCTTCATTTATTATGTACAATATATATATATATATATATATATATATATATATATATATATATATATATATATAAATTCACTTTCATTCATTTATAGTGGAAGCAAACTGCTAGACTGCTAGGTCAGTTAAGAATTGAGCAGCTTTGAAGCTATATCTGGAGGGTTTTGCTTATAGTTCATTAACATCTATTATTTCTCTGCATTATTAATGTGAATCACACTCATTTAGTTAGTTATCTGGATTAGATAGAGAGAGGTATTGACAAGGGTATTAAAATACTTATCTAAATGAGACATAATGTAATACCATATTCTGACAACTTATTTTTTAATTACAGCAAAATAGTTTTTTTATTCAACTTAGACAACTGTGTACTTAATAAAATGGATCATGTCTCTTGAACTATCCATTTGCAGGTCCACTCAAAGGCAATGTGGGCAGTTTGTTCATATTTTATATATTGTAGTATTACTGTCTACTAAACACTGACAATGACTATATTCTTGTTTTAATTTTCATTTACACATGCATTAACAGAAAATGAATATACAGTGAAGTCTAATGTCTTAATTTTGGCAAATCATACATGCATTAAGCAAGTTTAATAGACCAGATGATAATGGTAGAAGATGCAACTATTCTGCTTGCAGCTAGAGGCTTATTGTTTCTGACTAAGTGGGGGATACATGTTTAATTAGATGACTGATTTTATTAAAGACCTATTTTCAGTATGAAACAAGGGCTGCTATACATTTCATTTTAAGAGCACATAAATAACAGTGAAAGATACTTCACATAATCAGCCTGATGCAAATAACTTCTAAGTGTATGGAAAATAACAGCTGGGTGAAATGCACTATTCAATTTATGTTAGCAAATGAACCACATGCAGCTGGAAACCAGAATATTAAATAATTCTTAGTAATCTGGCACATCTGTTTTGGGATATACTCCTTTCACAGACTAATGTACTGTCTCTGGTTAAGCAACATATCATGAAGCTTCTTTTTTAATAATGTGAACATAAATTTCCATCATAAGCCCATCTTGGAAAATCAGTCTGAAGTTCACTAACAAACCACAACACATCTGTACTGGAGACAAAAAAGTGAATCCTAGTCCATTAATTACTTGGCAACAGATAATAACTTTTCATAACATTAAATAGTACTACAAACAGAATAAATTTATTTTATTATTTATTTTATTTGCAGTTGGTTTACCAGGATAGTCCATTGGGCCAAAAAGAACCCGTTTTCAATGGAGTCCTGGGGAGAAAAGCTCCAAAAACAAACAAACTAGGTACATACAATAGACTACTAATGGTAATTAAACAAATGTAAAAGATACAAACATTTCAGTTCAAAATTCAGGAAACATTTCAAACAATACTATCTAGTGATTATAATGTGAAGTGTTTAGGCTGTGAAAAATAATATTACTTTAAACATACAGAGTAGTTATTTTGTAAGGAGCATAAGCTTTGTAAGGTACAGTGAAGTAACATGAGTGTGAAAGGAAGATGAAAATTACCATATTTTTATGAGGGGTGGGAGCAGGAGCATTCCCATTAGGACTTTAGATGTAAATGAAGAGATTTTTTGAACATGTAATGGTTGGAGGTGGAGCGAATGGATGGTGGGAGTGAGTTCCAGAGACGAGCTAGGTTAAAGGATAATAAGTTTTTGCCTGGGGGACGAGTTGGTTTATGTACTTCTAATAGGTTTTGATTGTTTGACCTTAAGACTCTATCGGGTAGGTGCATCTTAAAGGCAGAAGACAGGGAGGGACAGAGAGAGGGGTTGAGAATGAGCTTATGGGCTAAAGTTAACTGAGTATAGTTGAGATGATTAGGTAGTTCAAGCCAATTTAGTTTTTGAAGAGAGGAACAGTGGTGGGTGGAGGATCTGTGGCTGTTAGCAAACTTAGCGATTTTGTTGTAGCAAGAGGAAAGTTGTTTTTTTATCGAGGACTGAAGATTAGTTAGCATAAATAAACTACAAATAATTATTTTATACTTTTAAGCCTTGTATGACAGGCACCTCACCAGGGGTACTGACAAATGAAAAAGTCAGAAACAGAATCATCACATAGATGATAGAATGCACATACTGTGCTAGACAGAGAAATGAATCTCACACTAATCAGTGTTTTAGTCCATTCTCCATTTCAATGACACACTGTCTGCCACACCATTTTTAAATGATTTCAGACAAAGGTTTTGATAACACCATTTTTTGCTAGTCTTTATTAGTTTCTGGTAACATTTTAAAATCCATGACCAAATCCCTGTAGTGATTAGTATTGAACAAAATAAATGACCTAGGTGTTAGAAACCAATAAACTTAGTTAAATAGAGAATAGGGTAATAAAAAGGACAACTTCTCCAACTAGACTACACCGCAAACTTACAAATTACTTTTCTGACTAGAAATGGTAATATTTTCATTTCCTTGCCCCACATCCTAGAATACATGAACATCACAATAATAATGAGGTACCATGTTATACCTCTTGACCCGTCCAGATTTTTGCAGAATGTCCATAGTTGTGCCTCATATTTTGGGCCAGTTTCTCATAAAATGTGTGTTTTTCTCAAATTTTGTGGCAAATCAGTAAGGATTGAATTCATTAAATCATGACAGGCATTTGAGCTTCAGACTTTATATCCATCAGAAAATGGATTGTAATACAATAACTTTTATTCTAGCAACTTTCTAAGTTTCTCTGAGCAATTCTAAAACTTGTCTCTATTTTTCTTGCTTTGTGCCCCCCATTATTTTGTATTTGTCTAAATTTTTTGTCGTAAGAGGTTCAGAGCTATGTATGACATTGCTGACTGAGGAAGTTTTGTTTACAGTTTCTCAAATTTGGTCTGAATCACCCACAGCAGGTCTAAAGGGTAGCAGCAGTGGTTTTCTGGAAAAAAAATATTATTTACATGACCCATAACAAAATGTCACTGCATAGTCTCAGTCAAGATTTTAAACACAGACACAAATGAAAAGTTCAACTAAGAGCCATAAAGTGCCAATAACAAATCCTTAAGTTAACCCTCTTTTATTATTTTCTTCTACCTTACCCTACTTTGTACTTTCCTTGTAAGTTATCTTTGGCACATGGAAAAGTGAAACTTTTGAATTTTTAAACTTATTTGCTTGGACTATCTTTCTTGTTACTGCTAAGGTCATTTGTATGATTTCCAACTTGGTATTCAGTCTTAGAAAACCTCCCCTCTTTATTTCATAGGATTAGCCCCGAAGATGGCAGAATTAGGGGTGTTACCTTTGAAGAAAAATACCTACTGAACAGACATGCCTAGAGGCTGCCAGCTGATGGGAGGCTTTCCTAAAGTTCCACCTCCCACCTATACGTTCTTACCAAAACATATTAGGAATGAACAAAAATGCAAGGTTAAAACCTGGGGTGCCTTACAGCTGTACACAAACACAATTGTATAGGTACAATGGTCAGCAGAGTTTCAACTCTGCGTAGGTATCTTTGTGCTAGTATATGTGGATGCCACTGTGTAACTGTACCACTTTTGCATGTGGCAGTTTAATCCATGCTTACTACTTATTACTGCACCTGTTTACTGTATATGTAAATGTGTTATGCTGAGACATTCAAACTGTGCCATGTTGTCACAATGACGGGGCATTTGTATGCATTAAACTTGATTTATGCACAGTTTTCTGCTTTGTGCCTGAAACATGGTTGAAAAGTGTTTTTGGATCAGTTGTCTTACTCAACAGACAAATTTTCAGTAGATGCATACATTTCATATTATGTTAGTATGTATGCATTTGTTCTTTTTCTGTTTTGTGTTCCACTGCATTTTATTTATATATTCATTTATGTGCTGGTAATCAACTGGACTGAGGTTCCTTTTCAGTGGAATGTTGAGCAGAGAAGTACCATATAAAGACTGTGGCCATAATGAAAGCAAAGTTATGCAAAGGAAGCAAAAAAAAATGTAAATGTTACACAAGTTCTGTTATCTTCATCAAAGAACTACATGACACAGGTAGACAGCACTTAAGGTGAAACACAAAAAAGTATTACTTTAACTATACACTTTAACAGTGTTTGGTATGAAATTTTAACAAAAACGCAATCAAAGGAAGAGATACTGGAAAACAAAGAAGGAAAAATAAGACAGAAGTTCTAAAAACATTGGACCATACTGACTATGAGTAAAGCTGGTCTAGTTGAGAACATTTTGCAATCAATAAAATGGGTGATTAGACTTTATAGAGTATGTTATGTTTTTGATATGCACCTTTCAATGTCAAAGTAAAGTGAAAATAACTTTTTAAAAGTGCTTATTCTGCTACAACACCTAACTCTGTGTGTGTGTGTGTGTGTGTGTGTGTGTGTGTGTGTGTGTGTGTGTGTGTGTGTGTGTGTGTGTGTGTGGGGGGGGTGACCAAAGAAATTTAAGTTATTGATTATTATTTAATGAGATTGTTACCAACTAATCTCATATTTCTGAATAAAGCACAATATTAACTGTAGTGATAAGATGGAGATGCAAGGACTGCGTGCAGAAACTAGGAAGCATAATTCTAGAAGCTACCAAGTCTGAAGGAAGATCATTTAAAGGATATTAGTAGTTGCATACCTTGTAGAGACTTTCTAGCAGTAGATACAATTTTTGACTGTCAAGGAAGTTTCTTCTTTTATAAGAAAGGTATCCTCAAGTATTATCCTCAGTTATTTTATTTTATTGCACATTCTATTGTTGTGAATGTTTCTAGACATAGAAATGGTGAATATACCGATACAATGATAATTGTTACCATAGAAAAAGATTTAGTTACCATTGTTAGTTTTTATCCACAAAGGTAACTTTCAAGCTAGCTGTCCTTTTTATTATCTCAAGAGACAAGACAGGTATTCCAAGTTTACTTATTCAGAGCAAGTTGCATACACACACATTTTTATACACACATATATTGAAAATTTACTTGGACGAATTCCAGATAAATGAGTCCAGTTCAGCGAAAGTGCATTTACACGAAAATGCACTTTCGGGAAAAACACATCACTGAATGGAAAAAGCAAAAGAATAAAAAGAAAAAAATAACAAATACAGAAAACACAATTATGCGGGGGGCCCCCTACACCCTGCTACTTATATACTAACTATGAGATTGCATTGTACCACAATCTATAACAACAACTGATGTAAACATTAAAGGCCCCCATACACCATGTAACAATGAACGCACCTGCACCACCACAGGATCCTGGAACCAGCGAACACTCTTCGGTGATGTTTTTTTGCTAAAGTGCATTTTTGTGTAAATGTACTTTAACTGAATTGGACCCATTTATCTGGAATTTGTTCAAGTGAGTCTTTGATGGGTCGAAGTAGACCTACATATATATATATATATATATATATATATATATATATATATATATATATACATATATTTAGTAGCAGCTATCAGATGGCTGTTATGTCATCATCTCAAATGTTGGCACATGTACCTTGACAAACATCAATACTCTACTGAGCATGCTCCAAGGCTAATCCTCAGAACATGAAAACTTAAGAAAACAAAATATTTGCAAGGGGGGCATTCCACTCTGCATCCCCATACCCCATGCTAATTATATATACTAATGCCAAAAATCACACAGTCCCAGGGGAAAGAACATATTTCCCAACCCCAGCAATTGTCCATTCTTACACATCTGTCAAACCATTTGCATTGTTGACCAAAGTGTGTCGATAATATAAAGGGATTTTGCCTAAAATCAACCCGTACTAAGGAAACCAGATATATATATATATATATATATATATATATATATATATATATATATATATATATATATATATATAAACTATGGGAAACCAACAATATCCAAAAATCATCACACTTACAGTTGATAAGACTGAAGACAACAATATCAAGTAGATTTTATTTCCCTACTGTGTTACCCATTGAATCTCTTATTCCTGGTTTACCACCCTTTAGGAGATTTGCTGTTCAGGTTTTTACAGTCTTGTGGTCTTTGATGTTGCAGGATTTCTGAGGGATAATCTCAGGATATTACTTCCTGATGTGATGTCCTTGAGAGTCCAATGGTAAACCTACACACACACACACACACACACACACACACACACACACACACACACACACACACACACACACACCCACACACACACACACACACACATACATTTGTAGGGCTTGACAGATGAGGGTGGCAGGCAAATTGTTTGTCTCTATATAAGCCTTATATCAGTACTACATGATTTCAGATCTACTCCTCTGTGTATATTTTACTTTATTAATATCAGTGTTATTTCTTTTACTTTTTCTTATTTTATTCTCATATTTTATACATCAAACACATTTGCACTCAATCCTAGCTCTTTATTTGTTAAGGTTAATTTGTCCTGTATGTAACTGTACATTTTATTTAAGCTGCCTATGTGACAAAATGCCTCATTCATTTACATATCATTACAGATCATTTTATCGGTCTTAAACTTGTTCAAGAGCTTTATACAATGAACCAATTTTTCATTTAATTTACTTTCCATCTATTTTTAGAAATGTCAGTTCTTTATTTTTTCCTTAGTTGAGCATCTTAGCATACTAACATTCCTTCATTCCCAACACAAGAATACCTCTATCTACTCAAAAAGCAGCTGAGTTCCTAAACATTCCTAAATTTCAATTGAGAGCACTATTAAAAAAAAAACTAAAGTCAAAACACTTCGTATAAACCTACAATACTCTAACCCCTTAGTACTCAGGCAAGCCTCTTCATTCCAAATGCTTCATTAAAGCCAAATAATATACAAGTAAAGACCTAACGTATTTTCTTACTACTGGCAATATTCTTCCCCACTGGAAGCAAAAGCATATAACCCGGATGCCAGGAAATACTTCACTCAATAAAATGAGAGAGTACAAACCAATTGCATTTTTCTACTACCAAAGCTGCAATTAAAATCATTATATGAGTAAACAGATATGATTTACCTGCAAGCAATCAATGCAGTTTAAAAACATGTTCAGACAATACCGTAACAATTTATTGTACAATATATCTCATAATTAACAATATGGAAAAGTGAGAGATAACAGGAACAGTATACATTGACCTCAACAGAATATATGAAGCATTAAACCATACTCTATTAACAAATATATTTGAAAAAACAGGCTTAGGGATGGATTACTTAATTAACTCACTACCTTCCTATCAAACAGAAAATTAATGTTAATACATTACAGCGTGCCTTGCAGAAGAAGGATCTTTCCATGCAGGAATTTCACAAGGTTTGGTTCTATTTTTATCCATATTCACTCTCCATATAGGCAGCCTCCTCAAAGTAAACACTACATTGTAAGTAAATCACCTTGTACTACTTCAGTCTAATGTCTGTGCTAAACTATGACAACCTCAGCCTTGAACGTATTGCCAATTGATTTGCAACTGATCACTGCGAAGAAAATAATAATCAGCTTCACCACATCAGTGGGCATATTCTAGGCACCCCAAAAAACTGACACCCCCACTGTAAGCATAACTGACCCAAATGGAATCCCACTGTCACAACTCAGCCGACAAAAATATTTAAGAAACAATAACCCTTGTATACAATTTCATATTCACACCACACAAAAAAGGTAGTAAAGACGTACAATCCTTGAAATACTCCAAGATCACAGCATAGTATGCTCGAAAGGCAATTGGAATCACTATACTCATCTACCAGCTAGAGCATTATCTTCAAATAGTGTCACTTTGTCCTCTTTGTGCCCCCCCTCCAGATGGTAAGACAGTACCATGTCATTTTTGTGTGCTCAACATATACCCCTTCTCCTATTTCCCTGTTCATACTTCTCACAGTGGGTATTTAGTGCAGTACACTGGTACATTACGAGGCATCTTGTCTTCCTTTAGCATGTCTATCTCAGAATGCAATGTCTTCATTCAGTAAACTTCATGGCTGCTCATCACCACTTTATATTATGCCAATACATTCCCTCAGTGAGACAGATGCTTTAATATGGGAATTTATTGCAGTTGTCACTGAATCACTACTTTAATGTATTGTGCTGGCCTAACAAAGTGGCCCTAACTTGAGCATCATTGCCCATTCAAGGGCTGTGGACACAAGAGCACAGTCGGCTCATACATGGTCTCTGTGAAACTCATAGGTCTGCAGTACACAGTCATTTTGTACCTGCTGTGATGCTTGTCACATGATGTCCAAATATATGTCTGCACAGACAGGGCTACCATTTTATGTCTTAAGTGGACTTCACTGAGAACAGAAGGGCTCCTGAATGATTTCTGAAGGCGATCAAGGTTCTCTTGTTGTTCCTCAATAAGGACTTTCAGGAATACCTATTGGGTCAAAATACTCAGTCTTTGTTAAGGTGGACATCTTTCATTACCTCACCAGCACAGTCAATGATGTCACTTGCATTGCTAGTTTTGGTGAGCAGTAAAGGTATCATTATCTTGACTTGTGGTGATGGTGTTATACTCACCTGCTTACAGAATGGGAAGGAGAGTTTAGGGAGTGACAAGTACAGTTTCAATGTCAGCATCTGTTTCTTTTTTAATTTCCTTTTCATTCCATAGATTTGCCACAGTACTAATTTCTGCATATTTTATCTTATGGTGGCCGAGGAGTGACAGGATATTGTGGAAGGATGCTGAAAGAGGTAAGAACAGCTGTACCAGAAGCAGGATACATAAGTATTGTGTACTGCTGTATTATACAGTTTTAATGTTATGTTTAATGTATGTATGAATTAATATGTCATCTGTTTGTTTTCTCTTCCTTCTCCAGGTCCAGTTTTGGTGGTGCTGGTCAATACCTCTCATGATGGGTTTCCAATGATCACAAGGCTACCAGGGGTAGAAGTGCTCATTTTCTGACAGTGTCAAGGAGTGGTCCCCTGTAGTTTCTCACTGATGGTTGCACTGGCTTGTGTTGTCTGTGGTATGCCAAAAGTTGGACACCTTTCTCAGTACCATGGAGTGTCTCTTGACATACTTATTGAGCTGAATAACTGGCAGACCCTGACCACTGGGTCACTAATGGTATGGCCTCCACATGATGTCAGCCACAGAGGTGAGTGATGTTTGTTTGGGTCCACCAATGTAACAATGTGGAAGCCTATCTGTAACCTGCCCTATCTCCGATGCATATGTTCCTCTGCCTTTTCTGTAAATCACTATACCTAGCTTGATGTCCAGTTCTTCCTATCATCAGACATCCACCTTCTGACTGATTCACAGCTGTCCCCATCCTTTGTGTCACTTCACCCCAGTTTGTCTGTCTGGATTTCATATTTGACTGTGTGCCACTTCAAACTTTATTCATCTTCCACTCCCATAGTCATTATTCATTACCTTACCCAGCTACCCTTCCTCTTCTCATATAAGAGATGAGAGATTTCCCCACAGAAAAAAATATATATGCTTTCATTCTTTGTGTTTAACCTGGTGTTTTCCTCTATTTGCTCTCCCCCATTGCTGACTTTGCTGACTCCCTCTTTCTTTACCAGATATTTGATGATCTGGGTTTGCACTTTGCTTTGATGGACTTCCTCAGTCTGTCTGCATTGAGCATGTGGCGGTAATGTGGAATTTTTTTGTATGCATTAATATGGATGGTCTCAAGCATGTTTGGGCATGCATGTCTTCCTTTTCATTGATATAAGCCCCACAAATTACGACAGACTTTACTTGAATAATTCCTCCACTGATTCTTCCTTAAGCTAGTTATCCCCCTAACGTACTTCCCCTAATTTACGATGTACTCCTTTTCTCAGTGTACTGGCACTAGGCTAGCACTATTAAATATTTGAGCAGTGACAGGTGGCTGGAAGCTACCTACAGGGCACTTGATTTTTAGCAGTAAACAGATAAAAAGCCCTTGTCTATGAATCCAAACAGTACCAAGTCTGGCCTGAGGTGATACATTTAAATTCTTCTGGTGACTGAAACACTCTGCACAGACACAGTTTTATAGCCACAGGGTTATCTCAGTATTTGTTTTCTGTCTATTGACTTCAGGTTTCTTGTATTTTGACCTTTCCATTTTTCTGTCATGTACCTACTGAACTTTGCTTATGGAAAGAACAATGTTCATTTTAGTTGCTTGTAACTTCCATATCACAATACCAGACCTAGGCAAACAACCAATGTCAGTGCACAATTAGTTTAAATGAAAACATTTCTGACAATATATTATTCCATTTATACTTTTGTTTATAAAATGTTACTTGTACTGCAGAAACTACATAAACATTAAGTTGGTTTGGCCTGAAATTAAAGGAAATTAGTAGAAAGTTAATCTGCTCTTAAGTGTTAATTAACTAATGCATAACAAAGTATCGTCTCTCCGCAGGATGAAAAGTAAGAGTCAGTGATTCAAAAACTAAAGACTGTTAAAGCACAGTGCTTTGCTGAGAAGTATTGATACCATTTGTATTTTTCTAACACTAATATGAAATGTTTCTTTTTAAGTCCAAACTGCATACTCTGCAGTAGGATAAGCATTAAAGTTTGATTTTCTGGCAGTAATTTTGTTGACTGTTATGTATTTATGCCTAGTGAACTCCATTAGTTATGCAGAAACCTCAGCAAAAGACATTCTGGGAATAAAAGTGGCAAACCTAACTGGGAATGCTTTTGCTTAGTTTTTCTTCATATTATTACAGAAATGCCAAATTTTGTAAATAGTACATTTTCCCAAGACAGAAACATCACTGCAAGATCTGGACAGAAGAAGGAAAAAAGAAGACATGCAATTATGGCTGGTGGGAGAAGGAAGAGGAAGAGGGGGAGGTGAATTTGACAGTAATATGGGGAAGTTACCCATCAGATGTCAAATGCAAGATTTGTTTGTGTAGGAAGAGTTTAATGGTGTAATATTAAATCCAGATAAGTGAAATGTGTAGTAATGCCAAAGTTTTCATTTATAACGAAAGTTTCACTACGTGCATGTGTGTATGTGTGTGTGTGTGTGTGTGTGTGTGTGTGTGTGTGTGTGTGTGTGTGTGTGTGCGTGTGTGCGTGTGTGCATGTGTGCGTGTGTGTGTGTGCGTGTGTGTGTGTGTGTGTGTATGCATGTGACATGTTAGTCATACTGTTGGGGAAAGATTGTTTAGTACCCTAATATGTAAGGTTGGGGTCAGGGCAGGAGTTGTGTAAGGGTTAGGATTAGCACACATGAGAAAGATGGTGCAGACATGTGAACTAGTTAGCATGTTTGGCAACTGAGAACAATGTTACCTTACACGGTGGTCATTGGTCTGGTAATGATAAGATACGTGTGGCTAGTTCTAGAATTGACACCTCTGCTGCAGGCAATGATGAAACAAGAAGGTCAGCTTCAGTAAGAACTAAGGCAAGGGAGCAACCTATGAATTTTGCTATCACCAGGGACATTAAGACCACTTTATTATTACCTACTTTAACCATTGATAGCAATAGATCATCAACTGATAATACTTCCATAACTTCTAAACATAATAATATATGTGACTTTTTTGTGGGAATTTGAAAATAATCATTTATTTATTTAATATTTTTTGACATTTATTGACACTTGTTTACCAGGAAATTTTGACTGGGTACAGGTGGCCCTTTTCAGTGGAGGCCTGCGGAGAAAAGCTCCAAGGTAACAATTTAACGAAATCAATATTTACAATAACAGATTTTATAAACTTAAAAAATGTCATTCATCACAGCTGCGGAAATGTTTCCTGTAAAATTGCTTATATACTAAAAATATCCCTAAGGGACTAAGGCTGTACAAGTTTCTTGGTGCTATCAGTGCTGACACAGCCATCTGCCAGGAACTAGTGGCCTTACTTAACTGCAGTTGGAGTTAACTTCTGAAAATTCTGATCAAACACAATTACTCTAAAACCTTTATCTCGGAAGTGGGCAAACACATACAGACTACAATCAGTGATTCAACCTTTTGCAACAATCATTTTAACTAATAACATTTTTGTACTCCTAGATATTGTAAATAATGAGCAGAAAACTACTAAGGCCAGCATACTGAAACATGATTTACGTATCCTCTGCCCATTATCAAGAAAACTAAGAACATTCAAGCATATTTTAAAGGGTTTGGCTACACACTTATAAAAACTGTTAATATACTACCTTTAACAAGGTAGGAAGATCAAAATATGTCTAATTAGGATTTATTTATTTCCCATTTGTTAACCAGGTTAGTCTGGCTGGGCAGCATGCCCTTTTTCAGCAGAGACATGAGGACAAAAGCCCCACATTATATAAAGTTAAAAAATACAATGGAAATTAAACATTTAGAGGAATGATTTTTTTTTGTTATACATAGCAAAAATTTGAAAAAGAAAAACAACATATAGATATTAAAGATATGCATACTAATGTCAAAGGTAACATAATGCAAAAATTGTGGCGATGTAGTTTAGATAGAAGTTATGGCGGAAGGAGGTCAGCAATACTAGTCCTTACCATAATTAATGTAGAAAAGAAGATTTAGCTTCTTGAGGAGTAGCAGTGTTAGGAGATCAGGTGTGATATACTGGGGGACAGTAAGTAGTAAAGGAAATTGAGTGGGGAGAAGGTATTGTTACATAGAAGAATATGAAAATTAGAAGATGGGATCACAAAGGTAGAGGGAGAAACAGGTAAAGTTAGAGGTGGTGACTTTCAAGTGGGGTATTTATATGAACAGATCCTGGAGTTAAGCAGAAATTCTTTTAAAGTTTTTCTAAAACTGGTTGTGTTGTTAATAGAGTGTATGTGGAGAGGGAGTTTGTTCCAGGCAGAGGAGACTGGGTAGATATAAAGTATCTTTCCAATGGATTTATTGGGTTTGGAAATTTGCAGCAAGAGTTGGTCAGAGCTGTGTAGGTCATGATTAGGAATATAGTGGGAGATAATGTTAGCTAGAGCTGGATAAGCTAGGTGTTGGTGAAGGATAGAGTGGACCAGATGGAGTTGTGGCAGGAAGAGCTGATGTTGAAGCTTGAGCCAGTGAAGTTTTTTTTTAAGGAGAGAAAGTGGTACAATCGATAATGGAGATTACAGGCAAATCTGGCTATTTTATTGTGTGTGAGTTCAAGTTTAGTAGACAGGTAACTTTGGAGGTTGGTAAATATTGGGGTAGCGTATAACAGGGTGGGGAGTAGGTAAGCTTGATCTAAGGACAATTTAGATTCTGGGGTTAGGAATCTTTTGTTCCTATACAGAAGACCAAGTTTTGGTATGTCTTTTTAATGCAGTTATTGATGTGGATATCAAATTTGAGTTCATCATCTATGTTAACCCCAGGGAGTTTAGTGTGAGATTCGACTTTGATAGTAGTAGTAGTATTCAGAGAGTATATGGAGAAGGAGGATTTGAGGTGTTGGAGAGATTTAGGAAGGAAGAGTAGGAGTTTAGTTTTGTTAGGGTTAAGCAGCAGTTGATTGTTAGTAAGCCATTTTTCAACAGAGTGCAGAGATTCTTGAGTTAGGGTGAGTAGGTGAGGTAGATTATCAGATGTGGAGATGACACTTGAGTCGTCGGCATATTGTATCAGTGATGAGTGTGGCAAGATTGGTAGAGGTTATTGGTAAAGATATTTAATAAGAGGGGCCCCAGGATGGAGCCTTGGGGAACCCCAGTTTGAATGGAGAGGAAAGTGGAGCTATCGAAGAGCCATTTAACAGATTGTAGAGGATCAGACAGGTAACTAGAGAACCAGCTGAGAGTAGAGTTACAGAGGCTGATAAAAGCTTTTGAGAGGTCAAGGAATAGACAAGAGACTAGCTTGTTATTGTCAAGAGAGGTAGATATGGCATGAGTAAAAGAGATAAGTGCAGTAGTAGTGCTGTGATGAGGTCAGAAACCATGTTGTGTGGGGGTGAGGAGGTTCTCTTGAGTGAGAAATGATATGAACTGTTTAGGGATACAATTCTCATGAATTTTAGAAAGGGGGGATAGGATAGCAATGCGCCTGAAATTAGATGGGTCAGTGAGGTTTCCTCCTTTGTGTATCAGTTTAACATAGAATTGTTTCCAGATGGCAGGGACAAGTCTAGTTGATAGAATAGAGAGTGTGATTAAATGCATTTGGGTCAAATTTAGATAGGTTATACCAGTCTCTACATGTGTGGGATTTAGATGCTTGGGAGGAGTGGCACTGGATGGAAGTTGGGAGATGATTGCTAAGTGAGTCGGGAAGCATAGAGGGCTTAGGACAGTGATTAGGGTGGGAGGATAGAATCCAGTCAAGAATAGACCTGGCATTACATTGCAGGTTAATATGAGTGGGGGAAATTATGAGTTGCGAGAACCTATATAGGTTAATGCTTGTGGTGGGGAAGCAAGAGGCCAGTGTGTTCCAGTCAATGTTGACACCACCTAGAATGATGGTTTCATAAGAGATGGTTTGAGAGATTCAAGCAAGGAAAAGTTCAAGGGTGGGGATGTTGTTACTGGGAGGTATATATATATATATATATATATATATATATATATATATATATATATATATGGAAGCAATGGCAATTTTTATTTTCAATTGTTTAAGTTACAGTTGACTATGACTATTTCATCTGGGTGAAAGGTAGGAAGGGTGAAAGGAAGGGGATGGAGTGAGAGATGCTTAGAGTATAGAATAGCTACCCCTCCACCTTTTTTGTAGGTCTATCATGATGGAAGATATTACACCCAGTAGGTAAGATTTCACTACTAGTTATGTGCGGTTTTAGCGAGGTTTTAAAGATGGAAAGAATATTAGGATTGTGGAGGGCTATGCAAGAATGGAATTCAGTGACTTTGTTAGGGATACTGTGATTGTTGAGAGTGAAAATGTTAAGATTTTTAGTAGTTGGGGTAGTATATTGCTGAAGGTTGATTTGTGAGGAGGAAGAAACTACTAGACTGGAAAGATGAGAGTGGTGAGAGTCAAGGCCTGGAATGGGATGGATATTGCCTGAATGAAGCAAATTAAATAAAAAGGAGGTAGGGTTGGTGAGAAGAGAGTTGAAAGGAGGGTCTAATTTTAAGTTTAGAGGGGCAGGATGTGATAGAGAGTATTTAATTTTGAAAAAAATTGGTTAAGTGATGAGTGAAGAGAGAAGGAGGGAGAAAAGTGGAAAAGGTAGGGTCTTGGGATAAGATAATGTTGGTGTGGGAGGGTAGAGCTGTGGTTCAGGCCAGGTAGTGAGCGGTGATAGGATGTGGGGGATGATAGGAGGGTGAGCAGTGTTAAAGAAAGGATTAGAAGTAGCATATTGGCCAGAAGGGTGAGAGTGGAAAAGAATGTTTTAGGTGTGTGGTATGGAAGAAGTAGGAGAGTAAAATGTAAAGAGTAAGTTAGAGAAGAGCTTAAGAGTATGTTTTAAGAGGATAAAAGGAGTGATATACTTAGGGGAACGTAGTTATTGAGAAATGATGCAATGAGATGGATAGGAGTAATAGGTTAATGTGTAGGAGAGTGTAATTGGTGGAAAGAGTGTAGAAAGGAGGAGGGCTTAAAATGGGAGTGTATGAATATAAATGTAATTGATGTGGGGGTGGATGGGAATAGGGGTAGGGTAGGGGAGTGGAGTGAGCCCGAGTGTAGCGAGAGTGACTAGAGCAGGCAGAGCTGGGTTAATGTCCCAATCAAGGAAGAAAGTAATCAGGAAAACCAACAAATCTCCAGTAAGCAGTACATAAAAGATGAAGAAGTTCTGTAGTGCTTACGCTAAAAATCTGGAAGGAATGACTAAATATGGGGTGGCCCTAAGGTAGTCTGCAGACAGCCCTAGTCTCAGGTATGTTTAGGTAAGACAGAGAGCTATCTAGTGACTTATAGATAAGGGAAACCAGTCAGCAGCACCCTGGTCTGTGTGCATGCACTGGCCCACAGTAAGAGAATGTATACAGTATTGAAGGAGTTTCAAAAGAAGTTGTTAAGCATTATAAATCACAGTGGATGACCTACGTTAGTTGTAGTTACTGTCCCTTTTAATGCTTTAATTTGTTTTTGAAGCTTTGGTAGCAGTTCCAGTTTAGACAGCAGTGGGAAGGTGAAGAAAGATCAGGAAAGTGTTTTGGACCCTTGTTGAGGGAAAAAGAACCTCGCAGATTGCACTAATGGGTGTATACTGTGAAAAGAAATAAGAAATAATGTATTATAGTTATAAAGTGAGGAACAGGTGAAACAAAGAGCAAAAGTGAATAATTTTCTCTAATTAGCAGTGCAGTTCTCTACACAGGTACACGGGAAACATAGTTGCTACATTTCTGTTTGGAATAATAGCTTAGTTAAAACAGTTACAAGGTATAATTGTTTGCCTTAGCCAATATATGCACATGCCATTTAGAACCGTTTTATTTTTATCCTAACAAGCACAGAAAAGGGTGCTTTATACACTCTATATCACTGCATTAACCATTAACAGTCATTGAACTATCATGTATTTGCAACTTCACTAGTTCTGTTTCACAGCAACATAACCTTTGTTAGATGTTAATCTTCATAAACCAACAGTCGCTATCTATTTCACAGCAATTTAACCTTAAACAGATGATAATCTTCATATACCCACAGTCACTAACATTAAGATACAGTTAGTAGCTTAATATACATATACACTCTGAAAAGTACTAGTAGACTCAAGCCAAAAAACATCTATATTGTGCACTGTGTCAGTATTCACAGTGAATTAGAATGCTATTATTTACAAAAACAGATCAGACATCTTAGGCTTTCAGTAAATGACTATGATTTGCCAGTTCTTGCTAGTTTATCTTCTTCCCCTAGTTCAAAACATTCAAAATGGCTAGCTAGTAAGCAATGATTCTCTACAGAGTACGTTGCTGAGTTTAATGATACATGAGGTAGATTATCAGTGCATAGCTAGATATTCTGTAAGCAATAGCACCTGACAGGGTAGACATTATATGCAACTAGAAGTCCAGACATGGGTGTTGTGAGGCCTGATACTGTAGGCTAAGGGCTTCCCCACCTTGGAAGGTCCACTATTTCCATATAATTCCCACCCCAGAGGACATTATTTCACTTCAACATGGCCCTGCCTTTGAAATTGCTGATATTGTATTGTTGGGTATTGTGTTTTTTGTGTAAATACCTTTTCGTATACTTTAAAATTAATTGATTAAAAATAGTCCCTTTTATATATTGTTGTAATGTATTAATATGGGAATGGTTATACCTTTTCTTTAGGTATAAGTGTCTGAAATTGTAATTAGTGAAAGGAAAACTTTGTATATTTTATTTTTGAAGCAATCACATGAAACTTTGATTAGTGGGCTGATAGTACCCTTTGTTTATTGATCTTTTATTATTTGTTTGTATTTGTTAATTGGGGTAGATTACTTTTTCCAAGTGGGTCTTTTTTAGCCTTGGGTCAGGAGTGCTATCAGTTTAAGTGGCTTTCTCAGAGTTAGGCAAGTAGAAGCTAGGAGAGTAAAGTCCTGCTCTAAAAGAAGCAACTGATAAATCGTTCATAGCTTTATTCCTTGGTGCTGACTGTCAGATCAAATTTTGTTTTTGGTAAAGACTTACTGAAGCCACATGCAGAGGGCCTCTCCAGTGCTGGCAGGTTCTTTATGTCTGTATAATAGCTATCACTGAAGGTAGTATTGTACAAAGAAAATTACCTGTCTACTGATCTGATCTCTCAACTGTCTGTGTTTTGGAGGAATCTACCTATTTTCTGGCGTGCTTTACCCCTGCACATGATGCATCTATTTTTGGAGGTATGTTCCTGTTTTTAGGCTTGATTAAAACCTACACACAATTTTCTAAATCCCCCTTATCCATCATGATTTCTGACACTGTCTAGCACACAGAAAGCCAGACTACATGACCAACACAGTAGTAACACCAATAATTTAAAGAAAGAGGACACACATCTTACATTTCCCTTTTTCAGAATCAAAAATAAATGGCCTTGTGTGTACAATTTTTACAACAGTTAAAATCTGCAGATTTTACACTGTTTCTTTGATGATGTGCTTATGTTTTTCCATCACTGTTGTCACTCTCTTTTCTGAACATATTTTTGAGTAGCATCCAATGTTCCTACTAGAAGAGGAAGAGTTATGTGCTATTTGATATTCAAATGCTGTGCTAATTAGATGTCCAGATTTATGGCTGGGTGTATGTACTTTTCAAGGATGTTTGTACCTATTTTCAATGTCTGTTGGTTGAGAGATATGGTGTTGGTATTTACTGATATTATGTTATCTACAGTGTGTGTGTGTGTGTGTGTGTGTGTGTGTGTGTGTGTGTGTGTGTGTGTGTGTGTGTGTATGAGCATATATATGTTTATATGTTTTTGCTTAGTTTGATTAGAAAAATCATCCCTTTCATGTATTGGGGTAATGCTTTGTTATGCCAAAGATTACACCATTTCTTTAAGGATAGTTTTATAAAGTGTACATCAGTTGATTGTAAAAAAAATGTAGACAATGAGACTAATGAAAAATTGTTTCTTTTTAAACAAAAATAATAAAATTAATAATAATAATAATAATAATAATAATAAAGAAAATATTTACTATTGTATTAATACAACATTATGATATATGTTTGAGCTACTATTTTTATTCAGCTGTTAACCTAGTAAACACACTAGTCACAAGCCTCTATTCAAGGTTACTGGGGGAGGGTATGGTTAACTGACTTCCTTAAAACCAAATAATAAGTAAATGGAGACTGATAGAAACAACCTCTAGTACAGGCTGAAGCTTGCTAGCAGCTCATAACTCAGTAATATTATATTTATTTTTCTCTTTCTGATTTTATCTGGAAAACTGCAAAAGTTGCTTACATATTTTAATTATAGTTTTATTAGTATTATTTATTTATTTGTTTTACATTTATTTATTTACCCTTTACTGCATATTCTGTCTTTCTTTTTTATATATGAGAAAGGTGCTGTCATTGCACAAGTAAGACAAAAACATTTTACTTGTTCAGCAATAATGCTCCCCCATCATTTTCCTTAAGTTAGAATGATAGTATGCATACTACCTTCTTGGGAAAATTGGGCTGTTCTTGTTTTGAGGTGCTTTGTTACTATTTTAAGTTGTAGTTGTAATAATGCAATGTTTTACTTTTGTATATTTTATGTCTAATTGTATATGTATATGTATGACTAACTTTTAGTTGCTGTTGCTGGTCTTCTCTTCACATTGGACACTTCCTGTCTGTGTCTGTCTTGAGTCATTAACTGTTTGTGGATTTTCTGAGAGATATGTATTTTTGATACAGAGGTGTTAAATTCTATGTATCTGTTTAGCCTGGGAACTGAAGTCAGGTGACAAAGAGTGATGTCATCCAAGCTAACCCAGCAGTAGTGATTATTATTAATTTAAGAACTCTCTCAGAAGAGAGACTGGGCATTTTGTATCTTGTCTTGGACCTAGCAGAACATCCACTCATCAACATCTACACTTGCCTTGCTAATAGTAACTAGGTAAAAGTAATTTCTTTTAGATATAGTTAGAAATATAGTAAAGATCAGTTTAGATGTGTTCTGTATTTATTTGAGACTATCCTACAATGTTGCTTTGAAAAAATTCCTGTGATTCGGAATTCTGAAGTAATTGTGTTGATTTTACTGAGTATTGTCTTGTTCTTTTATTATTTATTACTAAATATATTTAAACCTACCTTTGTGGCTGATATTTGTGAGACATATTTAAGCTCACTACTTGCATATGTATTTGGAGACACAGTACAGGCCATTCCAATAGCTTTGCTCTTGGTCAGACTACCATTTTGATAATAGTAAAATATGACAGTAGGATTGGGCACCCTTTGTAAGGGCCTTATAGTAGCTTATAAGTAGTGGTCAGTGGCAGTGATAACAATCTTATAGTCTGGGCAGAAGGTAGCATAGCTAGTAAATCTGTGCTAGCCTTCCCCAGGAGTGTCTGTGTGTTTGTATATAAATCAAATCTCAAAATGTTTGTGCGTCAGCTACTTGGGCAGGGACACAAAGCACTGGTTGGGCAGAGAGGGAGCTGGAGGTCTTGGCTTGACCCCTCAGCTGAGATGTTAACCATATAGCTGTGCCAGTGGGGAGACTTATTGGGGATCTCGAGACAGAGGGGAAAAAACAGCCCCAGACTGACTGTGGTCTCTGTGTGCTCTTAAGGGAAATTGTGTGTGTGTACTTGTCACCCTCCCATTGTGTACATCCCTCACTGTTGCCAGTGGTGAGGAATGAGGCACCCTAATTACTGGGCCAGTGCAGGGGCATCACATACATTTCTGGATGTCTTATAATATTGTTGATCAGAAACTATACTTTTATTTGAGTCTGTCATGTATTACTGTGAAATGTTTTTAAATTGTGTCATACTGTTGAATTCTGTTTTAGTTAATCTTTTATGCAAATTTAGTAATGCATATGAGTTGTATGTGTAGGTTTCTGCTAATTGCTGTTCTTATTGATTTACTGTTTTTAACTTATTTTCAGATGAAACCTGAAATGGTATTCATATTGAGTTGGGGAAGTCTGGCCTGGGTACTGGGAAATTCCTGTACTATTACTGAAAAGAGTCATGAGATCTTTTACATCTGCTTATGCTACCATCAATTCAGGAAAATGGGATCCCAGTTTAATGCTTCTTCTAGGGGACAACATGCTCAGTAGCAAGCAATCCCATCCCTTCTGTTGCATTGCAGTGTTTATTTTGGAAAATGAATCCAAGCACCAGATGTGGGACTAGAACCCACCATCTTCTTATCTACCAACATCAAAGGCAAGAAATGATTTAGCCACTGACAATGAAGCACACATTATATCAAGCATTGATGGTTCACTTTCTATATTCTGTATATTTTCTCTCTCAGTCTCCCATGGTGTCCCTTTGTTGGAAAATCAGCAAAGGTTTTCTATCCATACAGCTAGTAAAACTTGATTTGTGCATTTTAATTTTTCATTTTACCTGCACTATCTTAATTCAAAAATATTAAGTCAAGTCACATATTTAGAACCAAAATCATAGTGCCACAACCCATATTTTTTATTTGAACTAGCAAAGAAACATTTGGCAAATGTTCATGTGCCACTCCATATGTGACATTTCTGTATTGCTGGATACAATGTAATGTGAGTGTGTGTGTGTGTGTGTGTGTGTGTGTGTGTGTGTGTGTGTGTGTGTGTGTGTGTGTGTGTGTGTGTGTGTGTGAGACAGGTTGCTCTGCGCTATATTTGCCATTTAGTTTGTGGAATTATTCTGTCCAGCCAGCTTGTTGACTGCTGTCATGAAGACATAATGCCTCATTTCAGGAATGCTTCTGAGCTATCAAAAGCCATTTTCTAAAGTCAGTAAAACTAATCAAGCTGGTTGGCAACAGCATTCATAGAAATGCTGTATTAGATACTGTAGCCTAAGGGATACGAAATCCCATACATATGCTTGGTATCACCATGGAGATTTTAGCATTATCAATTTATCTTCAAAGCCATTGTTGTGTGTAGCAGCTGTCAGATATCAGGCAGTATTACAACAAAGCAGTGATGTGCATTGCCAATTATTTTTTCGGCAAAAATTATGCATTATTAGATTCAGTGAGAACAGCAGGCTGAGCTATTAACAAATACCCCTAGTTCAACTGCTAAAATGATTGATTAACGTAGCTGTATTCAACCTAGAGATGTAACCCTTGATACCAAATTTTGTGTGTGGTTCAGTTCTATAAGTTAGGAAGTGACTGTCTGTGCATCAAATTATAGTAATAAACACACAGATTCTAAGTACTATAACAATGGATGGATATTCACAGTAAGTGGGTTACAGTTTTGTAATAGGTTTCATAATACTGTCAGGTTAGAAGAAAACTCTCTCGCAACCTGAGCCACTCTCTTCTCTGGGACTACCAAAGATGTCATCTAAACCTCAGGTGGCTTACAAGCCCTTCATTTCTGTGAATTTTGTCATCAATCAGCAGCACAATGATTTGCCCACAAATCAATTTTTTGATTTTTCTAATAATGTTTATTTTATTTTCTAAAATGATAAAACAGAACATGAACTCCTACTGGTAATAAAATATAACACTGAATTAGTTTAACATACAACGTCAAATTAAACTAGCATGTTTCATACAGTTCTATGAAAAGCATTATAAAGGTCAGTTCTTCCAAGTAAAAATCAGTGGAATGCTCAGAAGATATTGGTTTAATGCATTCAATAATATTAATGTAATTAAGTGGAGAAAAGTGCATTTATTTTTTGATAATCATCATATCACAACAATAGACTATCATAAGTGTACTTAACACCATTGCAAAAAAGGCCCATATCCTTTTAACTCAACAAAACTCCCTACCAGCCACTAATGAAATTTATTAATAATACATATACTCATACATGGATGACTGTAGAATACAGCTTAAACAGACAGCAAATATTTCTTCCTAAGTAATCAAATTAAGTGACAATAACTCCTGACTTGAAAAGACTCCCTGCATTGTATTTGTTTTCCACTTATAATAGATTTGTTCACGTCACTGTCAACGACAAAGCCAGACAGAAATTACCTTTTTATGACTCAATTTACTTAACAAGTTACAGATTCTGGTACATCTCAAATAATAATAAAATAAGTATACATTTATTTTATTTGTTTTGGATACCAGGAAAATAAAAGCTAGCATAACACATTACAATATAGACCCTAGGCAAAAACCTTCAAGGCACATTAAAATAATTTACAGCAACAGGCATGCAAAAAATCCATGTTTAGCTATATAAAATCTGTATATCAAAAACATATTTATGGGTGTTCAGTTTCATCCAGACTCTGTGTGCCTAGTCATTTGGATATGACTTGGCTTGAGTATAATTCCTTGAGGATGCATAGAGTCTGTGTGGGCTTTCTCATTGGGATATGGTCTTGCTATTTTCTTGTATAATATTTCTTAGGATAGTGCTGTACATTATAAAAAAGTTTGCCCCAATAATCCTACTAAATGTCTGATAATATACAGAACAATAAAGTCTCCAGAAATACAGTGACAAGTTTCCAGGATGGAAATAAAATGGAATTATGAAGATTACTTGGCATCCAGACCGTAAACCAAAACTAAACAACAGTGCATTTGCTAATATCATGCAAAAAGTCACCAAGTAAATACAGATAAAGCAGTAGAAACCACTAACACTGACATGCTATGCATGTCCTCAGGCCAGATTAAAATGCAAATTGAGAAAATACAATTCTGCAGATAGTGCCTAATTCATACTGAACACCACTGAATAAATTTACTAAAAACAATGCAAAGAGTCACCAAAAATAAATATAAAAAGCAATGTCATTTCACTGCATAGAAAAATGCACATTCACAAAACAGCTTGGAGCAAAAAAAAATAGTAACAACATTTAAAGTTCCAACTTCTAAGCCCATTGAAGCAATTCAGAGCTTTAATTGAAGAATGATAATATACACTCACACATTAATATAGAAACACATTTGTTGTTCTCCCTCATGACACATCACACAGCTAAATATATGATTACCACACAATTAACACACATTTAATGTTTATTTAAGTCAATTTATTAACTGGGATAAACCACCTTAAAAAATGACAGGCGCAGACAAAATGTTCACTTAGAAGATAATACATTTTTGCAAGAGGTTTACATGTATACATCAAAGGAATGAGTTCTACACTGCATAACAGATTAATGTCAGCTGTGCCTTCTAGGCAATAAATTATCAGTATGTAAGAAATTTCATCCTCACGTGTTGACGATATAATGCATAGATATCCTCCATACACGTGCATATTTGTGTTTGTATAAAGATATATATATATATAAATGTATACACACACACACACACACACATATATATATATATATATATATATATATATATATATATATATAAAATGTGTGCGTGCACACTCAAAATGCTCTAAACATTATATTATCAATACCCAAAATATTGACAACAAAATAAACACAAAATATTGGCAAAATTTAATCACATCATCAACCAAGATGTGACATTATTTACCCCCTGTGCATTTGATTATTGATGTTGTGGGCATGGCACCACATTCTTCTCTTTGTCCACGGTGATTTTGCCAAAGTGATATTTCTCTGCAGCTGAATGTCATTTCAACTATGTGTCCCCAACCAAATGAACGACAGGGAAATTTTTTACTGCCTAGGTGCCTGAAACCATTTATTTTCCTCTGTTCACTCTGCCCACTCACCATCTCTCTCTATATCATTTACCTCACATCCTTGATATTAATTATGACCACTCATAATGTCTCAAAATAACAATATTTAGCCTTGTAAACATTTTGTTACTTCATGTTATAGAATTGTGCAATTGTTGTTGCTAAATATACCTCTATAAAATGTTGCCAATGTTCATATTTTTAAACTCTACTAAAAAATGTTACAAAATCTGTATTCATGTACTTCTGTGGAGCTTTTTTCCTTGGGCCTCCACTGAAAATGGTCACTTTCCAGTCAACAAAATACATTTTTAAATATATAAATATACAGGCATTTCTATATATCACAGATAAACTGTAAAACTGTAAAATTCCCCAAAGCAGGCAGAAGACAGCTCGATATGCAGCTAAATCCAAAAACTTGATGAACCAGCAAGTAACTGTACCAAAAAATGTTATTGCAGAGAAAGAAAGTTAACGCTTTCATGGTAATATCATAGCACTTCTTCAGACAAAGGCTTTGGGGAATTTTACGGTTTTACAGTTTTGTTTGGTTGCTGCAGTTGGGTTTGATTTTGTATAGCACAGATAAAGGTGGTGCCATGGTGGTCTGGGACTGGGCTATGTATTTGTCTGAGGACCACGAGCAAATGTTAGACAAACGTTTCTATCAGAAAATGGTCCTGGGTCCCACTTTAAAAATTTAAACATGATACTGATTTCTTTTTAAAGTTGGCCTTGGGTGATGGGATCATTTCCAAAGATGTTGTTTTCCAACTTACTGTTTAGGATCCTACCCAACAGTATTTTTATTTGCTTCCTAAGATCCATAAAGATTTTACATAACCTCCTGGTAGACCAGTTGTCTCTGGCTGTGGTTCTTTGACTGAACCCTTGTCTACTTTTCTTATTCATTACTTGCAACCATTGTTGAATGACGTATGTCTACCCAATTTTTGAATATCATTGAGGATACACAGTTAGAAATGGGATGGTACATGGATACATTAGATGTGGCAGCTTCGTATTAGTTAGATCATCTAGCTTTATATAGCCCTGGATTCAACACATTCTTGATATGTCTTACTGTACACGTTCTTATTAAGAATGTTTTTTATTTTGATGGGGAGTGTTTTTTACAACTTAAAGGCACTGCTATGTGAGAATCTTTTGCTCCACTTTATGCAGATTTGTTCATGGGTTTTCTTGAGCAACAAATTATTTATAATGCTGGCCACAATATTTTTGGAGGCCATAGATATATGGCTTAGGTACCTGGATGATTGTTGGCTGGTTTGGAAGTCTGATTTGGTTTGTTTGAATACATTTATACAGTATCTCAATGAACATAAATGGGGATACAATTTAGTGTCAAATATGATCTCAAACAAATTTGCTTTTTAGATGTTGCTATTAGTAAAAATCATGATGATACTTTGAGTACTACAGTATATAGGAAAAATCCACAGTTTACACCATTATTATATGTCACTAGTTGTCATCTGGCTCATATCATTTGTAATATTCCCAAATCATAGTTTTTTAGTATTTGAAGGATATGTTTATCAGAGAAAGAATTCAATCAGCAGGAACTAGATCTTGTTAAGAGATTTTATGATGGGGATAAGTTACAACGATATTATGACAACTTGGGATTCTGTCAAAAATGCTAATAGCAGAAAATTGCTACAATATAATCCACCTAGAGTTAAAAATGAAACATTGAGATTAATGATTAATGTTGGCAGTAATATTTTTTTAAGCATCTGATTAACAAAAATTGGGACATCTTAATGTTGGATAATAAAATATCTGAGTTAATACCTGCATGCTGTTTATTTTCTTACAGAAGAGGTAGAATAATTGGCAGTTGTCTTAATCATTATAAAAAAACTATCAATTAGCAAACAAATAACCATGGATGGTATTCCTTTGTTGGGCTGTCTATCTTGTGGGAATTGCTCTACATGCAAATATGTTAAGAAAACAAAACAATTTATATCTAGTAATACAGTGAAAGTTTTTGACATTCTGTCTTTTAGTACTTTTAGCTCTGATTGGCTAATTTATCTGGCCAATTGTACATGTTTAGCTTTTTATGATGGACAAATGAGCAGATTGCTTAAAACTTGTATTTATGAACATATGAGTGACATTACGAATGGCCGTTCTTTCGATGCATTATATCATACATAACATACTCAAAAACATTCTTCAGCTATATTTTATTTTACTATTATTAACAGGATTAATCATGCTAGATGTAATAAGTTAGGTTGGCACGGCATTTTAAACAACAAGGAACAAGCCTGGATAGTGAAGTTGGGGGCACTATTTTCACCTTGCTTAAATTAAGTTTTATAATTATCTCTTGAAATGGGTGGAGTTTTATTAATGTGTTTGCTATTTAAGCTCACTGTCATATTGTTTGATATTATACTGAAGAAGGCACTGTGTTCCAAAACCGGTCTGTATTTTTTAGAACAAGAACAAGAAGAAACTTTGAAACTTTGCAGACTTGGAGTGCTGGCTGTTTTGTTCTTCATTATGGAACATTTTGGCCTTTGTACCTTGCTGTACTTGCAAGGCGGCCACGGTGGTGCAGTGGTTAGCATTGCCGCCTCACAGCAAGAGGTTCTCCGGTTCGATCCTCGGCTGGGGTGCCTTCTGTGCGGAGTCTGCATGTCCTCCCTGTGGTCGCGTGGGTTTCCTCCGGGTGCTCCGGTTTCCTCCCACATCCCAAAGACATGCTGCAGGTGGATTGGACACTCTAAATTGGCCTTAGGTGTGCGTGCGAGTGTGCCTTCTGTGGAAGGTTGGGTGCCGGGCTGGCAACTCGACACCGTAAAACTCCACTGCCATTCAATGTGCGGACAAGGTGATCCACTGTGGCGACCCCTAACCGGGAAAAGCCGAAAGAAGAAGAAGAAGAAGTACCTTGCTGTACTTGCACGGGGTTTTGGATTTTGTGATTAATTATGACCACCCATAATGCCTCAAAATAACAATGTTCAGCCATTTTGTTACTTCATGGTGTAGAATTCTACAACTATTGTCACTGAATATACCTGTATAAAATGCTACCAATGTTCATATTTTTAAGCTCTACTGAAAAATGTAACTAAATCTGTATTTGTATGCAAAATATGTATAAAAATATATTTGCAAATATGTATACAATAAACATTTGTGTGGTACACTTTGTGGATTGGCTGCTTCTCATGTCAGTGCTTTTATGTTTAAATCTGTATTTGTATACTTTTGTGGAGCTTTTATTGTTGGGCGTCCACTGAAAATGGTCCAGTCAACAAAATCAATTTTTAAATGTATAAGTATACAGGCATTTCGACATACATGTGAAATGCATGTGCGCACGCGCGCACACACACACACACACACACACACACACACACACACACACACACACACACACACACACACACACACACACTCACCAGACAGTATCTGTATAGCTATGGAAATGGCTTAAGAACAGAAAGTATTTTTTGTTGAATTAAGGCATGCATTTGAGAATTTGAGACCTCAGCTCATTTGCTCCTCAGTTAAAAAAAAAAAAAAAAACTATTATATCTGGAGAAGGTATAGTTAGTTGGTAATAGAACTGCATTCATCACAGAACTTTCTACATCTAAAGTAGACATTTGCCTCCAGTATCTACCAGGGGATCTGTTCATGGTGTCACGTTCTGTTTTCGTGCCAGTGATATAGTCAAATGCATGTCCCAATGTAATAGTGCTTTACAAAATAATATAATTCTATATTACTCAGATTAAGCAAAAACAACATGCAGATAAAAAATCTACAGTCATACTTTATTCTCTTCTGTTCCTAGTTCACAAACAACAAAATGACTTTATGCATGAACTAAATGACATTTATGCTCTTTGGTATTATTTGAAAACTAAAATAATGCTCTTTGAATGATAACTGGTACTTTAACAATAAAATATACCAGGGAAAAGGATATATTTATCTAGCGCTTACTTATGGTCCCATATTTACCTGCCTTCAGGCCACATGTAGATCACACTATAATCCAGACTAGGAAAGCAGCTCAAGATTTCTATAAGGCCCCACTGCATTTAACATTCAAGGTCCACTGACCAGTTATATTTAATGTATCATCCTTCTGCCTAGGATGTATATTCGCATTTAATACTCAGTTTCAGTCATGCTGGAGATGTAAACTAAATGTTAAAAGCTGAGTGGCAGCATATGTTTTATGACTGTATAAAACTTAAAACATATTGGGATAATATGAATTCTCTCTCACAGTCTATTTTTAATGATAAAGTTTTGATGACCAAATTTCTTATTTTATTTAACAAATCTATTCCCACTTGCATCACTGAAATAAAATACCCTCTTTTATGGAGTATCTTAACATTAGCAAGAAAAGCCATCACCAAGAACTGGAAGAATCAGACTACTCTTACTATGAAGGAATTTGTACACTTAGCAACTGAAGTTGTCATCTTGAACTTATTACGATCAGGACAAGAACATCTAGAATCACCTCTTCATATAATATATGGTTGGAATTCAAAGAACCGCTGGATAAACAGAATTTAATAATTAACTAACAACTACTCTTAGCACATTTCTTTTTCTGTTTAAAAAGCTTTGTTTTATAGTAGAGACCATTGTAAATAGTTATTTTCATTGTTTATTATTGTTCTTTAAATATGGATATTTTTATCACTCTTTAAATATGTGTATTTGTTTTATAATATTTCTGCTATCATAGATTAAAGTTTTCTTGTTAAAAGTTTCAATAAAAAACAACTGAGAAAAAAAGACACTACAACAATACAAAAACGCATTAATAAAGTATGCAGATTAATTACATTAGGCCCTAGAAGAGAGCGCCACTGTGAAATGACCCAAAGAGCTACGTGACTTACTATCCCCCTCTCTAGCCATGCCGTCTGCTCTACTCTAAAAATCTTATATTTTCCTCAAATACAATCCAATTCTGAGAAACAAAGAAAAGAAGAATCTTTTTAAGAAGATACAGTGAAGGAAAGCACCCTTACACTGCACAGACTTAACTTTCTAAAGGCCGGTGGGGGGTGGGGGTGCTTTTCCAGACTAGCACTAGTAACCTGGAAGTATTTCTCCTCAAGTATCCATAAACTTTTCAAACTCAAAGAATTCCATTATATATATATATATATATATATATATTGTAAGCATCTTCAAGATGCTTGTGCCTTTCCTGCTTTATGAAAACATCACTCTAGCATTGCTAAGTGAATATTACAGAGTCATTGCTAAAGTATTTCACCTCGTATGATTACTATAACTACAGAATACACCTGTGTAAATAGTTCTTTGCTATAGCATTCCCTCTCAATCTTTCAACTATTCAGATTAAAGCCCTTTTGGTAGAATAGAACTGAGTACTGGTATTAGACAAGATCAGATAAACGTTATTTTTCATTCTCATTGTGTTTGTCAGATCCTTGCAAACTATACCATGTCTTTAATCATGTCTGCTGCAGAAATATTTCACACAGCATGTATTATGTTGTCAAAATATTACATATGTTTATAGTTATTACATTTTGAACTATTATTATTTATATTGTCTATATTTTACATTTTAAAATAAAACTGTATACATAAATAGGTCATCTCTATTGCAAATGTATTTTTTGTACCTCATCTTTACTGTATACAAATTTTTGTCACATTTTAATACTGTACATTTATACTACCTACCCATTATTTTTATTTGTATAATTGTGTAGATAATGTGGACATTTGAACTTGTGTAATGTGGATTTTTGTAGTTGTATTAGGTGAAGATTTTCTCCTCAGGCCTTTGCTGAAAATGGACTATGTTGTCCAGTTGGATTTTCCCAGTAAAGAAATGTAAAATAAATAAATAAATAAACAAAATACAGGTAATAGACTACTTTAGCCAACAGGTCACCAGGGACACATCAACAAAGCTGCTGTTTGCAGATGATGTAACATTACATGCAGACTCTGACCAAGAACTTCCAGCAAAGGATTAGAGAAAGGAATGCAAACTTGAATACATTTGGGAAAAAACTGGATACACATAATACGGATACAACTGTACTGGCAGCAAATGGGGAAATCAGAAAAAGTTGAAAATTGAGATAAAAGGGAAGATAGTTGAACACATTAACAACTTCAGGTATCTGAGAGGGGTGGTTTAGGAAAGGAAAGTCTAAATGAGGAGGTCAAAGCTAGAATCACAGGGGCTGCACCCAACTGGCACAGATCATCAGGGGTAGTTTTTGATAGAAAAATGTCAAAGAAGCTGAAAAGTAACGTGTAAAAAACAGTGGGGAGACCAGCACTACTGTATGGTATAGAAAACCTGGGCAGTAAAGGCAGAGCAGTTGAGGTGGCTAGAGGTGATGGAGATTAAATGCCTGAGATGGGTGGTAAGTTGCACACTGTGGGACAGAGGAAAAAATGTGGAGATCCACATGTGAAGCCAAAGCAGCTCCAATGGCATTGAAAGTCAAAGATAACTGATTTCAGTGGTTCAGACATGTGCAGAAATGCAGAAGACGACCTGGTAAAGAAGATTTGGGACAGATAGAAAGAAGGCAAGAGGAAGCAGAGAGATGATGGACTGTGTGAGGGAAGACCTGCCACAATATGACGAAGGTAGAAGAGTGTCACTGAATCAATAAGATTAATATTATGCAAGTGGGCTTAAGACTGTGATACCTCCATATGGAGTTGTGCGAGCTGCAGTGCACATGTGGTATGGAGCATGTTTGTATATGTGTGTGTGTGTGTGTGTGTGTGTGTGTGTGTGTGTGTGTGTGTGTGCGTGCGTGCGTGCGTGCGTGTGTGTGTGTGTGTGTGTGTGTGTGTGTGTGTGTGTGTTTGCATGCTAGTTTGATGTCCTGTAGTGGTTATCAGTGATTCAAATGGTAGCAGACGTTGAGTCTCAGTGTGCCCGGCAAGGGCTGTGTCTCTATAATTTGCTATCAAGCTAGCTAAGATGGAAAGATCGTTAATGATCTCCTTATGACAAGGGATCAAAGTTTCTATTCTGTCTTGAATCTTCTTGAAGTTTTGTCAGCATTTGCTGTGGTGGACCTTGCTTTCTTGTTTGACTGTTTACAATGGGATTGATTTTGGCTGTTTGCCTCCTACCTCTCTAGATGAGCACAGAACATGGTACTGGGGGTTAATTGTTCTGCTTCTTACACTCTGGGACTGTGATTTTCCATGGGGTTCCTTGGCCCACTAATGGTCACTCTACAAAGGCCTCCTTTGAGAGATGCTATTCTAAGTTGAAGTCTGCATTAGTATTGCTATAATGACAACATGACATTTTTCATGTTCTTCTTCCTTTTGGAGTTCACATCAGCAATAAACAGAGCTGCTAATATAATGATTGATAATCAGCTTTAAGTCAGCACATACAGGAGAGTCACAGTGAATAAGCATGCAGGAAAAAAAACTCTTCACTAAGCAGAAAAAGACTGCTTAACAGAAGAAAAATAAAGTAAAAACTGTTGTAATGTTGTAAACTCAATTAACTTAAAATGACTCTAAAAAATAAAAACAATGGTTTATTCAAAATATATCACCATCAATAAACTTTTCTCTAAAGGAGACTTCTTCAGCCTGTGAAATATACAGTTAACTCTGTTGATATAAACAGCACTTAACATCACATCACAAAAGGTCAGGTGATGTAACTTTATTAGCAATGCTTGAAATTTCTTTCTTCACATATACTTTGAAATCTCTGTCCTTATTAATGCCAGGAGTACTGGAGGCATTTAATCTATAGCTCTTCTACTCTAGCTCATCAATCAGAGTAAATAAAAACTTTTTGACTGACTACAACCCAGGGAATATCTGGATAGAGCATTATTAGAATTTCCATTGTCAACAGCATACATTTACTCATAAATTCTTCTATATATCTTCTGTGAATTCCTGCAAATATAAAAAAGCAGGAGACTTCACCTGCTATTACATACCTATTATTCATGAGGAGAAGCAGGGTGAAATAAAATGTCCAGTCCTGAAACACAGACAGGAGGGCTGTCTTCGGCTGCTCAGTCCTCACATCTGTGCCAACCTTCAAGTATTCAGACTATTAATTCAGCTTATGCAAGTGTTCACACAAACAGATACCTAATTATTACACCAGAGGTCTGCTTTATGATTTCAGTTTCTGTGCTGCTTTATTCAGTGGCTGTGCAATTTGCAAGCATCTTTAAACTTTAGGAAATATACCAAGTTTCAAACATCACTTTGTCATGAAACAGTCTTAGTTCTACTAAAAGATACCAGCTTGCAATTTCCCAGTGTAATGCTGCAGCTCAAATCCATAATGATGTGGGGTTAAGATGCTGTATTGGTAAATAAAGGCTGTAATCGGATTACAAACAGATCTTTCTAGAAGTTTACCAAGATGTGGAAGAAGAAAAACATGCCTATATTTTGATATGTTCATTATTTATTGATTTTTGGGGATGGAATAATGACAGATGTTTTCAACAGACTACGAAAGGTATCCTATGTGAGATTAAATGTTCAGAAGATGTATATATGTGGTATAACAGGAAAAGAAACTTAATAAACTAGGGAATTATTCATTTAGGTGAGTTCCTTGTAAGAAATTGTTATAAAGTAGAAAGGAAGTACATACAGAAGAGCAAGCTAATTAAATGATGGGCGCAAGGACTGTCATGGAAATATGGGAAGAAATGAATGGACACGTGCATAGCAAGATCCCAGGCAGTGATGGTCTATTGCAAGAAATATGAAGAAATAACAAAGACAATGTGGTTTCATAGTTGATGGGAGTATTTACTGAAATCCTTGGTAAAAGAGTGATATCGAAAGTTAGGAATCAGGCCATATTTGTGGTTTTGCAATACCACAGTAAGGCTCATTTCCACTCCTCATTTCTTGATACACTGGAAAATATTAGGGTGCAACCTAACACCCTAATAATGGAGATTTCAACGACCCCACCATTAATGGAGAAAGCTACTCATGTACCAAATCTTTTGCTCAACGTTTTCTGGAATTCATAAATTCCAACGCCTTGGATCAACTTATCCACACCACCACCAAGGGCAGCAATATCCTAGACCTGGTCATTACCAACATGGGCAAACGGTGTTGCACACCAGAGGTCAATTCCTCATTGGTCAGATCTGACCACAAGCTAATCACCCTAGACCTCCACATCCCACCCCCACCGCCTATTAGGGAAACCGCCATAAAATGTTTCTCCAAAGCCAACTTCATGCTTCTTAAGACAGAAGTGGCAAACTTCACAACACCCATGCAGATGGACAATAGAGGTACGGCTGCTGAATCCTACACAAATGCATTTTATAAGCACCTACATGAGTGCATGAATCATGTAATCCCTAACAGGAGCAAGATGCTATCCTCCAAAGAAATGAAGCCAATCTGGTGGTCCCTTCCCATAAACAAACTCTACAACAGAAGAAATAAACTGTTGCAAAAAAGAGTAAAATCCCATGATTGGAGGAACACCCTGGTCAGCCTCAGTAAGAAGCTGAGATCCCTCATAAAATCCTCAAAAGCTAGTTACGAAAACAAAATCACCACTGATTCCAAAGACAACTACTATGCATTCTATAGCTATCTCAAGAATCAATGGCAACACTCAGATCTGCTCTGAGTTACAGCACAATGACACTAAATATACAGAATCAACTGATATTGCCAACATCCTGGGAGATAGGTTCAGTGCTAACTTTACCCCCCTCTCACCCCCTAAAGGGCCCATCTCTATACTGGAAGAATGCAAAGTTCCTGTAATCATGGCTGCACAGATAAAAAACACACTCTCCAAAGCCAAGAAAATAGCATCCATGGGACCTGACAACATCCCAGGCTTCATTCTACATGAACTACAGAATGAACTGGCACCCCACCTAAGTACCATATTCAATCATAACCTCACCTCAGGCTTTGTGCCCACTGAATGGAACACAACAACGGTTATCCCACTCCACAAAGGGGGAGCCACCATGGACCCCGGGAACTATCGCCCCATTAGCCTGACGAGCCTGGTCTGCAAGGCTATGGAACGTATCAACATGGAACTTATAAACAATGACATTGGTAATCTCCAAACTCTGGACCCCACCCAGTTCAGGTTTGTAAAAGGCAGATCATGTCTCCTAAACCTGATAGACTTCTTTGAAGTGGTCACCAAAGCCATAGATGAGGGTAAGGTGGTTCACACAGCCTATCTAGATCTCGCCAAGGCTTTCAACACCATCCCCCACTCTGGAATTATTGATAAACTCACTAAACTAGGTATAAATCCCTATGTCACAAGATGAGTTGCCAACTGGCTCACTGACACAGACCAGTGACAAGTGGAGTACCACAGGGTTCAGTCCTGGGTCCTCTCCTGTTTGGTATCAACTGCTCTGAAGTATGGGCTAACACAGAAGGTCTTTGGCTAATGAAGTTCGCAGATGACTGCAAACTAGGAGCCATAATCGAAACTCCTAACGAAGGAGCTCAATGCCAAAAAGTGCATTGTCATCCCTTTTGGTAAAAACTCTGTACCCATGACCTACCACATAGGCGGTAGTCTACTTAACACCGAAAGTGTGATAAGAGACCTTGGGACACAGGTGGACAGTAGACTCTCCTTTGATAATCACATTGCCACAGTAGTCAGGAAATCCTTCTATGTGGCATATCACAAAAGGTTTCTCATCCAGGAAAAAAAGAGGTCATTGTTCCCCTCTACTCATCACTCATTAGACCCATTATAGAATACAGTGCCCCTTTTGGTATGTACCTCACAAAACATCTACAACAACTGGAAAGGCCGCAGAAATACCTCACAAAGAGGATTACCGGCCTCAAACAGATGCTTTATGCAGACCGTCTCAAAAAACTCCAGCTTTACTGTGATCTCTGCCTAACATACAAAGCTATGTCAAACCGAGAGCTGTTGGAAATGCTCCACTTAAAGAAATCCCAATCCCTCCAAACTTCACGCTCTAGGGACCTAGACCTTGTCACCACAATAAACAGAACATGCTGGAGGGATAGATTCCTGTCCCAGAGACTTCCCATACTCTGGAACAACCTACCTATCTATATCAAACAAATTAATAATTAGCACTCTTCAAGAAAAATCTTGATGATTGGATGGGAGATAGGAAATTCACCCCGGGGATCACTTCTGTGGCTCTGCTCAACAGGGGCACAGGAAAATAATATTCTTGGGTGGTGAAAGCCAGGGTACCTTTTTAGCTAGGCTTATATAGGCCCTAGGGCCAATAGCCTAGTACCTACCTATGAACCTAATAGTAAGATCACCTACATCTTCTTTTTAATCAGACCTTTCAATCTTTCACTTTGATCCTGCACTACACCTTTTCTATTCTTCCAAAGATAATCATATATGTCCTTACTTGTTTAGTCACTTTCATTTGCATTTCTCGCATCTCTAAAATGTTGGTTAATCATCTCCAGGATATTCATCTATCACACTTATTAAAGTTGTTTACACTAAGTCACAATCTTCTCAGATTTTAAGCAATAAATAGGAAAGCTACACTGATGGTCTGAATAAAATGGAATAACGACCCATCCTCATTTTCAAACTAAATACATATTATGAATATTAATATTAAAGCACTATCAGCATTTACATTAATCTCACATTAGCATACAAATAAACTAATATTATTGATTACTGCAGAACATTTATTGATGGATGGCTGTATATCTAATTTTTTTAAAAAAGTGAAGGTAATATCTGAAAAATGTAATTTAGTCATGCTATCACACTCGAGCAAATATATACATGGCGGATAGTACAGAAGATTACTGCTAAGAGCAGTTAATAACTAGTCCACAGATTGACTCTCATCCATATGTCTTCTACATGACTCTGAGCTTAACCATACAGTGATTCTGGCATGCCCCTGAAAAGGGATACTTCTGTTCAGTGGGCTTATCTGGTTAACTAAAACAGGCAATATTTCTGGGTCACCATGAAATGGAAGATTGGCTTCAAGTGAACTTATCAGGTTAACAAATAAATACAAAATCTTCTTCCATGCTGTAGATGTCATTTCAAAATCTTCCCATATATTTTAAAACCATCACAAAATAATTATGCAATAGTATTTTATCCATACCATTCATCATTATCAAACCCCCTTTTCCCATATTCTACATGGGGTCAGACTATCATGTCAGCTGTTGCCATCTCCCTCTTGATTTAGTGCCACTCAACTTCCTTCTTTGATAGTCATGCCC
Organism: Protopterus annectens; assembly: GCF_019279795.1. Lineage (NCBI taxonomy): Eukaryota > Metazoa > Chordata > Ceratodontiformes > Protopteridae > Protopterus > Protopterus annectens. The sequence continues at coordinate 612,756,709 of NC_056745.1, forward strand.
AGCTGTTACAGGTCTTCTCTTACACAAACCCACCATCTCTTTGCTGCATGCTTTTGTTTCCTCTTGCCCTCTCCTGCCCAAATTTTATTCACCAGATTATCTTTTGCTTTTCTGCACATGTGCCCGAACCACCGAAATCTGTTCTCTTTGACCTCCTCTGTAATTGAAGCTACTTTTGCTTCTGCTCTTATTCCTTATTTCTTTGTCTGTCTCACAGTGTAAATCCTATCGCCCATCTCAGGCTTCTTCATTTCCATCATCTCTAGCTTCCTCAACTGCTCTTATTATCTAGGTTTCGGTAAAATACAGTAGTACTGGTTGCACCACTGTTTTGCACACTTTATTTTTCAGCTAATTTGGCATGTTTTTCTGTCATGCACTTAACCTGACACTCTGTGCCATTTAGCTTCAGTCCCCAAGTTCTAGTTTTGACCTCCTCATTTTGTCCGCCCTTCTCGTCAGCCACCCCTCCCAGATACTTGGAGCTGTTAACTTGTTTCACTATTTTGTTTCAATCACAGTTCTTAGCTTCTTCTGATTTCCCCATCTGCTGCAATTACAACTGCCTTATCTATACTCAGTTTCATTCCATGTGCCGTTAGTTTTGCATTCCATTCCTCTATTCTTTGTTGAAGTTCTTGCTTAGGGTCTGTCTGTAATGCCGCATCTTCTGCATATAGCAACTTTTTTGATCTGTCCCTTCTGACCTGCTTGCTAATGTAATCCATCACCAGTAAGAGCAGCAGTGGTTTCAAGACTGAAACCTGATGCACACCCACTCCCACTTGGAACTCTTCTGTGAGACAGAATGCTGTTTGTATTTGAGCCATTGGATTCTTGCACATAATCTGCACTAATTCTACCTGTTTCTGGGATTTCGAACCAGACAGGATTGACTAAATCAGCATTCTTGGGACCTTTTCATATGCTTTCTCCAAGTCTAGGAATGCCCAATTTGACCATTTCTTCAACTCTAGCTTCTTCCCAATTATCTGTCGCACTGCAGACATAGGGTTGGTTGTGCTGTATCCTCATCTATATCCGAACTGTTCACCTCACATTTTACTTTGTACTACCATGTGTATTCATTTATCAGTCACCCTCACCAGAACATTCATGCAGTATGACAGGCGTTTGTTACCTCTGTATTGCCCACAGTTGTGAATCTCCCCTTTGTTCTTGTATACTGGCACTAGTATGCTTATTTTCCAGTCATCTGAGATACACCTTTCTCTCCATACTGGTATGAGTACTGTCAGGGGCTATTTCTTCTCTGTCTCACCCAATGTCTTGATCATATCTGCTGTGACCTCAACTTAGCCTACTGCTTTCTCTGACTGCATTTACTTAGTGCGGTTCTTACCTCTTCAAGGGTGGACTCCTCCCCTTCTTTCATTGTAGACTTTGTCCTAGGCAGTACAGCTTTTGTGGGGTTGTCTTCATTCAATAGCTGCTGGAAGTACTCCTTCCATCTTCCTTTGATGTCTGGTGGACTAGTGAGCAGGTTGTTGTTGGCATCCTTTATGAAAGTATCTTCTGTAACTTTCTGTGTTTGCCTTGCAGCCATCTAGAGTTTCTTTGTGACATCTAGTGAGTCACTTTCCAGAAACTGGTAGAATGCCTCTGATGCCTTGTTCTTTGCTATTGCAACTGCTATCTTAGCCTCTTTGTTAGCCAAGCAGTATTCCTTCTTAGCTTGGTCAGCCTAGTCCTTCTTTTCTATCTCCTACGTCTTCCTGCAATCCTTCTTTCTTTTGATGACTTCCTGCACTTCTACATTCCACCACCAGCTTTCCTTACGTACCTTATTTCCATACCTGGCTCAGCTGCATATCTGTTCTGTAGTCCTCACACATGCTGTTTTGAGGTGCTGCCATTCTTCTCCAACTCCACCTATTTGCTCTTCTTTGTGATGTGCTACAGCCCTGAGTAATTCCTAGAAATCTGGTGCTTTTTCTCCAGTCAACTTCCAAGTGTTCAGCCTAGTTTCTGTTGACCTTAGAGCCATCTCTGATCCATGCTTACAGATGATTGTGGCAGCCAGTGTTTTTTGTTGTGGACAAGCTTTTTCATAAGGAATAACTTTGCAATTACAGGTTCTGCCCCAATGCCCTTTCCTTACTAGTAGGAAGTCCACCTGAGTTGCTTGTTGTCCACTCTTTTTTCTGGATCTTGTGGCTCTTTCTCTTGCTGTACCACACATTGGCCACCATCAAGCCATTTGCTGGACAGAAGTCTTGAATGGCCTCTCCTTCTTTATACCCGTTGCCTTACCAGTGTGGACCCTGGCAATGCTCATATCCTGTTCTGTCTGTCCTGATATGTGCGTTCAGGTCACCTATTATTAACACCAATTTATGTCATCTTACTTTATCTAGTAGGCACTGCAAATGACATCTGAATTCTCTCTTTTTCTCATTATCACAACCCTGCTGTGGGGCATAATCTGACATGAATACTGCCCCGCCCTTACACTGGATCATGGCTGTCATGAATCTGTCAATAATTCTGAAGCCCCTCCCTCACCACAATTTCCACCCCGTTTCTAGTCTGTCTTCCTCCTTAATAATAGACTCTGGATCCCAAGACAAGTGCCGTTGCAGAGAAGCTGTTCCATCTTGAATCCTGAATATACAGCATGCCCAGCCTCCTGCTTTCCCATGCCAATGACATTGTGGTATTATGAAGGGCATCTTTTTATAACACTGACATTTGAGGAGGGATATGAAAAGTAGTAGAGAGTCCATTCTACATTAGTATACAAGTATATATACCAAGCCTCTTTTAATTCCTCCAAAAACATTATTATCTTCTCTAACCTGACTAATCTCAATGTGTACTCAAACAATTAATGCTGGGCAAAAAATAGACCCAGTACCATAAATAACAGACACTTACAGGCTGGTCAGAATGTTTGTTCTTATTGGTAAACTGCTATAAAATTGATGCTTCATACATTCTAGAGAAACAAAACTATACAAGAACTATGATTAGAAAAAGAACACTGATATAAGGTTACTGCTTTAAATAATGATAAATCAAATGCTACATATGACACAAAGCTGATTTTTATTTAACAAAAGCTTTGGAATGTATTAGGCATTAATAAGTCCACTGGACAGGATAAAACAACCTGGTTGATGCAAAGAACATTTTTTGTAGTGAATCTGCACCATCCATGTTGGGGGTGAACTCTGTCTTCCATATCCCCTTCATCTGTATATAAAGACTTCTCAGTCGCACTCATATAGAAGAGAGAAATGCTCATGTAAACATAAGATTGCTGGCATAAAATAGAAACTTTACCACTAATGATTTCAAATAGGAAAATGAACTAGTGAGTTGAACACTGGGGAATTGAACTCAAAGACTTAAAATCATGTCCATTTAGCCGAGTACAGAATAATGCTTAAAGACGGAAATGAAATGTAGATTGGAGTTGAGGAAAGGAACAGAGTTAAGGTGGTTAGTGGATGTGTGGAGGGTAATGAAGGGAGACCTGTGAGGATATAAGTCTTCCAGGTATGACAATAATCTAGTAAGAATAACAGACTAGATTCTATTGTAAACTTTAAACACATGCAGTCCGGGTGGAGACAGAGGAAAAGTACCTTTCAGATATCTATATGATGACTGATGTGAGTGCTGGTAATGTCAGTGGGATACAGGTAGAGGTGAGATGTATAGAACTGGAAGAATAGGCAACAGCCAGGGTGACTGAAAGAGGTGTTTATGTAAGTAGGGTAGAAAATATTCAAGTTGTGGAAAGAAGCAAGGGGCACATGGGGATGTGTGATGACTGAGTGCCAGGAAATGATTAAGATAAAATGAGAACAGTTTAGAAGGGAAATTCAGGAAGATAGCAATGCCATTCAGGAAGACACAGAGTGCAGGCCCAAGGTCTAGAGAGAGAAGACACAAGGTAAAGTGGTTACACTGTTATATCAAGACAGTGATTTTGAGTAAAGCAGTGGTGGCCTTCATGGTGACAGACTCATGGTGTATTGAAGAGGAAGGCAGGAATTCAGTAGCATGGAATCTGAAAGATCCAAAAAAGAAAAGAAGGACTAAACGGAAGTAATGATGAAGAAAGACTGGGCAAAACTGAAATTTTATACAAAATAATACAAATTAAAGATTGGGAAAAAGGGGTATTTATGAAAACAGAATAGCATATTCAAATGGAGAGAGAGAAGAATAAAAGAGGAGCAGGAGAGAGACAAATTAGAGACTGAGGTGATGAGGGCAGTTTTATGCATGATAGTGAAAGGTTATGGAGGAATGTTTTTTACTGGATTACAATAAAGTGGTAGGGAAATTGAAGCAGGTGCTTAGCTAGACACTTGGGTAGGGTAAGATGTTTGCCTCTGACAATGAGAAGTATAGTGGTGATGTCACAAAATGAAAACCTGTATTGAAGAATGGGAAATTACAGAACTATTTCTATTTTGTAGCCATAACAATAATTTAGCTGAAAGCTGTGATATGTGGATTGGTGAGGTGATGCAAGCAGATTTTGTGAAAGGAAGGCCAATTATGAATTGCTGAAGGACTGTGTGAAAAAGAGAGACCTGTAAGTATTGGTTCTGTGCTACATTGTGTTTAGAAAGGCTATGATATGGCTGAGAATGTATTTAGGCAGATGGTGCTACGAACGTCAGGGGAAGGTTCATGAGTGAGTAGAAGTTTTGGATAAGGAGCACATCATCTGAGTGAGATGTAATGGGATGAAAGAAATGAGCTTAGAAAGATGTATTAGGCAATGTCTCTGAAGCAACATGTGTCCCTGATGTTGATGTTGGAAGTTGCAGCAAAGAGGGTGAGAAGCTTTGGGGAGGGAGTAGATGGTGTACCAAGGTAGTTTTGTCAGACTGTTTGTAAATGACTGTGTGGGTATACTGGGTGATGTGAAACATTTTGCCAGTGATGCTGAAAGGATGTATAATGGTTTGGGAAACATGGAAAAAATGAGGTAACAGTCTGCACATGCACTGAGAATTTGCAGTGACAGTGAATCTGTGGAAATGGATAAAATGGAAAAAGTTTATGGATGAGGAAAGCAGAAATCATGGAAGGTTCGTCTCCTTTGCAAACTGTGACAGAAGGGTCATGGCTGCCATTGAGGAGGACATAGAGTAATTTGTGACACTACTCTGCTGAAATATGAGATGTAAGTGGAAGAGGTGAGCAAAATGGCAGCGTAAATGTAGAGACCAGAAATGTGTGATGAGTGGGGTGGTTGTTAAATGGCATGAGAAGAGATATCACTGAATGGAAGGAGGTATGGACATAGAACTTATGGTTGGGAGACAGTAAGACAGAAGGGTAGGAAATGCAGTAGATAAGGGGGACAGAAGAGTAAATATATCTGTAGGAAGGAGAGAAAGGATGAAACTGTGAAGGTGGATATACAGCTAAGGAAGAATACTCAGGATATTTGAGTTAGGTAATGTTTTGAGCAACAGGATTAAGGCAGTATTAAAAAGTTTAGGTCAATTACATGCATTTTTTGCTGTAAGACTCACTGTAATTATTAGTATTTTGGTTTGCATAATATATATTACTATAAAAGTATACAGCCCAGTGGAAACTTTTTTTTCTGCACTGATCAATGCATTTTCCTATGTTACATATGTGATGTGTAATGTTATTAGCTGCATGGGTTATGTTCAACAGTTTTGTATATCAATAAACTTCAGAGAAAAATATCTGCTATTATTAATTTAATAAAGCCATATAAAAATAACTGTGAGTGCTTTGCAGAATAAAAATTAGAATTAAACCATGGAGATGTGTGTATGTACACATACATGCATGTGCATGTGTATGTGCATATGTGTGTAAATGCATGTGTGTGTGTACACATGTATGTGTGTGTGTGCACACGTGCACTTATATGTGTATTTTTGTGTGTGTGTGTGTGCATGTATTTTAAACAATGGAATGTTCTTTCTCTATGTGTCCTTTAGTAATCAATAACAGCTTAAAAAGCATGATAACCAAAAAGCCACTTAAATTCCGGGCAGGTTACAGTAGCTAATCATACATCTGTATTATTTTACTTGCAAAAAAAAAAAAGAATGTAATTATTTAAAATGTATCTCACTGTAACTATGTCTATCTGACAAAGTGAACCATGAGACTGTACCCTGATAGCAAACCCAAACTTTGTATGTGTAACTCCCTGACCTTAAAAAGCAGGTCATTATGCTGACCCTTTATGGAACCCCTACTTCTTTTGATTAACACTGCTATGATGCAGTAACTCCAGCTGTTTATGGGAATACAATAGTTTCTGCTGTTCCAGGACACAAAATGCTTATGTCTATGAGGATCCTAACCAAAGTGTTGTGGGAACATAAGAGTTGCATATGTGGTGCATACAAATCCTATGATGATTTATGAAAGATTAAGGTTTTCATGATACAGAGCAGATGTCTAGAAAGATGAGCAATGCTATTGCCACATACAATGTATTTAAATAACAGAAGTCGCTAGATTCCTGATCTAGGATAGTAATGAGCACGAGAAAGAACAAATAACGGACTGTAGAAAGAGGTGAAAATAGAGACGGTGCCGAGTATATGGATATACTGTCAAAGAAAATTGAATGTAATACCACTATAATAAAAAAAAAAAAAAAACAGCAGAGAGAGCTAAGTAAATGCAGAAATGAATTATTCCTTCAAGAAGACCAACAAACTGTTTTACTGCTACACTTAGCTCCATTAGTGCTAAACATTTAACTATGCTCACATTGCTTCAGGAAGACCAACAAAATGGTTCCATTGCTACATGCAGTTTACTCGGTGCTAATATTTAGCCATGTTCACATTTTTAACTATACATGTCCTTCCTGCATGACAAAATTACCAGCATTGATTAGATCAGGGTTGTCCAACCTTTTGGCTTGCTGGGGCCACATTGAGTGAACAGAAATTGTCTTGGTGCCACATATAAAATATATCATATAGTTAAATCTTTCGCTGCCATGGGTGATCAAACTTGACCTCTTGGCTGCACTGAAGGTGCATTCGAACAATGAATAAATGTAATAAATGCCTAATATTTGCCTTAAAATTCTAATTTTCATTCTAATTTTAATTCTTAATCTAAAAGTGAAGTCTAACATCTTAGTTAATATTTTTTTTTTTACAAATAAATAGGTATGGAACCCTTCCATTTTTATGAGAATATACTTCTTGATTTTGCTGGTTTCTTAAAGATGTTCATGTCTTCTGTCATGTCCTTAATATCCATATGTCGTCCATAAAACATAGTTTACATACTTATTCTTAAACAAATTTTACATTTTAATCATAACAACAAGCATCTAACAAGCTTCCCACAAAATACAGCTAGGAAGAGAAAACATAGCCACTGAAATGGCAATTCACATTTAATAAAAACAAAATCATAAGAGCCTCCTATAAAGTCACACACTAGCCTACAGCAGAACATCTGTACATATTAGTAATCAATATCTCTAAACTATTGTAGCATGCTTTACTATGGAGTCCATCTCACCTGTGTATCTCCCACAATTTGATTTACCCAGAATGACATATTTAAGTTGATAAACTTCACATTTGTGATATCTGTCAATTCAAGGAATTTATGAGCAAAAGTGATGCATTAAAATAGGAAAGAATCCATACACTTCTGGCAATTCAAACTGACCCTTGCATGTCCCTGCAAAAAGCACCTGGAGAACCCCCCCGCACACACACACACACACACACACACACACACACACACACACACACACGCACACACACGCACACACACGCACACACACACACACACACACACACACACACACACACACACTACCAGTAGCCAAGGTACCATAGTAATCAATATTACACAGAAAAATGTGCTGCAACTAACAGCCAACAAACAATTCAGCATGAGATGCTAAACTATTACCATCACACAAAACTTCAGTATAATCCTATAAACTAGTTATTTGCTCTTTCTCCACCCCCAACTGCAACCACAAGAGACACATTAAAAAGCACTATATTACATTTAATTATTTATCAAATTAACTGAAATAGGGCATTGGTATTTAACAATATACTAAGCATATACAAAATTCACTGTCCTAATTAGAATTCTGCATTCAGTTACACCAGTTATTTCAAAATTGCTTATGTAGGGTATAATAGCATAACAGCCTACCAGACATTTGAAGCTTCACTTTCACAGAATTAAAGTATTGAATTTGCTAACAATTTCAGTAATTCTGTGGTCTGCCTGCAAGAAAATAACTAAAAAATCTCACATCACCACAAACACATTATATGAACAATGTTCATAAAGCTTAGAAAATCTTCATGGTTTGTAGATCATGACTGTAGGTTTATACTCAATATAAAAACATCTGCGTAAGTCTGACCACTAGTACGATTTACTCACTTATTTTCCACTGTCACACTGCTTACACTCATACCTCTCAACCTATTAGAGCACAAAATCTGAACAAAGTCATAAATAAAAGTGGACAAAGGCCCAAAAATAGGGACAGTTTTTAAATATTGCTATTACAGATTTAGAAATAAGCATAAATGTAAGTAGAAAGCACTGCTTTTGTTCTGCTAGCATTTGAAAGGACACCTTCTTCCTTGAGTGGAGAACTTTAGGTGGTACAGGTGACTTTTTGGCATTCTTTTTGCAGGAAAAATATCTTAATCATCTGCATGTCCCATTACATGAGACAGCAAATACTCTGATAAGCTATTGTTGAATAGCCTTCTGCCCCTCTTGAAAACAAACAAATAAAAACACACTGCCTTTCTTATTTTGAAATGCACAGTGAAAATAGAACCAGCATCTATACTGATGACTGGTAAGCACTTGAAAATAATTTTAGCTTCATTCAGTCTGTACATTTCCTAGATAGTCACACTATAGGACATTTGTTGGATACAGAAGATACTTTGTGTCATATGCTACCATCCTTTGTACACCCGTATGATGCTTAATTGTATGATGGTCATATCTGCAGTGGGAATGGCACAATATGCTCTCCTGAGATGTGATGACAATTTATTCAACACAAATATTATTAGAATAACCTGATACTGTACAATATGTAATCCAGAGGGATAAACCCACAACATACGAGAGAGAAAAATAAATACATAAATAAGGCATAAAAAATCATATGGCAGAATTCTGTACTTTATTCCAAAAGACTATTTACTCTGGCACCTTTGACAATGAAGACTTTCTAATAAGTGACACCTCTTGCAAATAACTCTTTTTACAGCATAATCAAACTAATCAGTAATCAACTCTTTCGCATATGATTGACATTAATATTTGCACATGACAAATTATGTACGTGAACTGCTCGACAATTACAACATTATTTTTTCTATAAATATTAAAGCAATACAAATTCACCATATAGATTGAAGTTAATTAATTATCCTAAGATTGAGGTCACTGTTCTCATGCAGAAAATTATTTATTTATTTATTTTTTATTTTTTTATTTTTAAAATTATCTACACACACATTTCCTTTCCTTAAAGTGTTGAGATGATATGGCTGTCTGAACATGCTATGATCAAATATTCCTTAAATTCCTAACGAAAATATCAGTATACATTGGGGTGAATGTCTGTCTTATAGCAGTCCCTCTGACTTGCAGATAAATTCTACCTAAAGATAACAGGCATTTAATTTCATATCAAATTGCAAATAGTCCAGTCCGCAGTTCCTTTGAGGAATGTCCTTTTATTTACCTGCAATGGCTCTTAAGCCATGGGCATAGTTAGCGCTTATATATAATGAACGAATGCCAGCAGATGCCCAGTAGAAACTGTCTTACCATTTGTGTTTCAGTTTAGCCATTATTAGTCTCAGATACCAGACATCAAAAATCCGTACAGTTGACAGGTACTTTAATTCAACACTCCCTCTGTCTCTCTCTCTCTCTCTCTCACACACACACACACACACACACACACACACACACACACACACACACACACACACACACACACACACACTCTTCTTCTACGCTTCTTCTACTTTCATGCACACAAAGATTTTGCTTTTATGCATGCACTCACTCACTCACTCAGATTCATAGGTTCATATTTTGGTACAAGGCTATCAGCCTTAGGGCCTATACAAGCCTAGCCATAACAATTCCCTGGCTATTTCTTCCCACAGTATTTACTTCCCTGGACCCCTGTCTAGCAGGGTGACTGACATGATCCCCGGTGTGAATTTCCTATCTCCCATCCAATCATCAAGGTTCCTTTTGAAGCGGGCCAAAGAGGAGCTCTGCTTGACATGTATGGGCAGTCTATTCCAGAGTCTGGGGAGTCTCTGGGTCAGGAACCTATCCCTCCAGCATGTTTTGTTTATTGTGATGACAAGGTTTAGATCCCTGGAGCGTGTGTCTCTGAGGGATTGAGATTTCTTTAACTGTAGCATGTCCAACAGTTCTGGGTTTGACATGGCCTTGTATGTTAAGCAGAGATCGCCTCTGAGTAGACAATATGTGACAGAGTATAGGTGGAGTTTTTTTAGACAGTCAGAATAGGGCATCGGCTTTAGGTCTGTGATTCTTTTAGTGAGGTATTTCTGCTGCCTTTCCAGTTGTTGCAGATGTCTTGAGAGGTACATACCAAATAGGGAATTGCATTCTATAATGAGTCTAATGAGGGATGAGTACAGTGGGACAATGACCTCCTTTTTTCTGGATGAAAAGTCCTTACTGATGAGGTGCGCCACATTAAAGGATTTCCTGACTGTTGTGGCAATGTGGTTATCGAAGATGAGACCACTGTCCACCTGTGTCCCTAAGTCTTCTATCACACTTTCAGTGTTTAATGTACTACCACCTATGTGGTAATTCACGGGTACATGTTTTTTCCCAAAGGGGAAAACTATACATTTCTTGGCATTGAGCCTGAGCCCATGGCTCTGGCACCAAGCATCTGCTTTTGTAAGGCCCTTTTGTAGAATATCCACATAATTTGGGGATTTAATAATGGCTCCCAGTTTACAGTAATCTGTAAACTTTGTTAGCCAGAGTCCCTTAGTGTTGGCCTGTACTTCAGAAACGTAGATACCAAACAAGAGCGGTCCCAGGACTGAACCCTGAGGTACCCGACTTGTCACTTGTCTGGAGCTGGATTTGAGTCAGCTACTTTTACAGTGTGGGTTCTGTCAGTAAGTCAGTTGGCAACCCATTGAGTGATGTAGGGATTAATGCCCAGCTTAGTAAGTTTATCTATGATTCCAAAGTGGCTGTTGGTGTTGAAGGCAGTGGTGAGGCCCAGATAGGCTGTGTGAACCACCTTACCCTTGTCCATGGCTCTGGAGACTGATTAAAAGAAGTCAATCAGGTTCAGGAGACAAGATCGGCCCGTCACGAACCCAAACTGCATGGGATCCAGTGTTTGAAGGTTGCCAATATCTTTGTTTATAAGTTCCATGATAATACGTTAATGGCCTTGCAGATCAGGCTCGTCAGACTGATAAGGCAATAGTTCCTGGGATCGAAGGTGGAGCCCCCAGTGTGGAGTGGGATAACTGTAGCTGTGCGTCACTCAGTGGGCACAAAGCATGAGGTGAAGCTATTATTAAACATGACACTTAGGTGAGGTGCCAGTTCATTTTGTAGTTCATGTAGTACACAGTTTGGGATGTCGTCTGGTCTCATGGATGCTGTTTTCTTATCTTTGGAGAGTGCGTTTTTTACCTGTGTGGCCGTTATTACCAGAATTTGGCAATCTTTCAGTATTGAGAAGGGCTCTTTAAGGGGTGAGAGTGGGGGGCGAAATTTGCACTGAATCGATCTGCCAGGATATTGGCAATATATTTGGGATCAATACATTTAATTCCATTCTGTTGTAGCTCAGAGCAGATCTGAGCATTGCCATTTAGATTCTTGACATAGCTATAAAATGCCTTGCGGTTGCCTTTGGAATCTTTGACAATTTTATTTTCGTAACTAGCTTTGGAGGATTTTATGAGGGATCTCAGCTTCTTACTGAGGCTGGTAAGGGAGTTTTTTGCATCCTGGGATTTTCCTCTTTTCTGCAACAGTTTCTTCCTTTTGTTGTAAAGTTTGTTTATGGCAAGGGACCACCAGATTGGCTTCCTTTTTTTGGAGGAGAGCATCTTGGTTCTATTGGAGATGGCACGATTCATGCACAAGTGGATGTTCTCGTACAGTGCCTTAGTGTAGGATTCAGCAGTCGAACTTTCAGTTCCCGTCTGCATGGGTGTCATGAAGTTTGTCACTTCTGACTTGAGTAGCATGAAGTTGGTTTTGAAGAAGTTTTTTACAGAGGTTTCCTTACTGGGGGGGGGGGGGGAAATGGATGTCAAGGGTGATTAGCTTATGGTCAGACCTGACCATCGGGGGTGACCATTGATGTGGGGCATGTATTTCCCATGTTGGTAATGACCAGGTCTAGGATATTGGAACACCTGGTGGGACTAAAGATTAGTTGATCCAGGGCATTGGAATTTATGAATTTGATGAACCGTTGGGAAAAGGTGTTGGTACGCGAGTAGTTTTCCTAGTTAATGGCAGGGTAGTTGAAATCATCCAGTATTAGGATGTTTGCTTGTATCTTAATATTTTTCAGTATGTTTAGAAAGGTGTAGTGAGAATCTTGGGACATGGTGGGAGATCTGTAGCAAGCTACAATTTAGATTGCAGTCTTACCTAGTGTTAGTTGTACCTGGAGAATTTCAGACGCATTGTGTTGGGCAAGTCACTCACTCTGCAGTTACCTGTTAATACAGTAAGGTGCTGCCCCTTTCAAAGGCAATGAAGGCAAATCGGTACATGAATCCCTCTTCAGTGTGGACACACACACACACACACACACACACACACACACACACACACACACACACACACACACACACACACACACACACACACACACACACACACACACACACACACACACACACACACACACACACACCCACACACACCCACACACACACTGATTCTTCAGTGTGAACACAAAGATCCTACTTTGGCACGAAAAAAACAAAACGGGAAGGGTGCTTTGGTGCATGCGCACACCGATGTTGCAGGTACAGGTCATGGGCATGAAAAAACAAATGGAAAAAATTGTTTTGGTGCATGCGTACACTGAAGTTGCAGTTAAAGGTCACGGGCCACATGGAAGAGCGGGCTGCATGCGGCCCGCGGGCCATGGGTTGGACACGTCTGGATTAGATGTTCAAAGAGAGAAAAATAAATGTGTTATGCATATTACAGATTACTATAAATGAACTACATATGTCCACGTTATTGATCATAATGTACTCTGTAATGAGACCAATGTTTCAATGATTTAAATAATATTTCAAAATAATGTTTCAAACAACACTGCTCATTTAATCCCTACTGATATAATACAACTGTTTCTTTTCTCTTTTAATAAATCCATCAGAAGATAAAGGGCCTAGAAAGTCAATAAGCAAATACATAGTATTAGGATAACAAACATTATATTTGCATAGTGCACTGCAGTTATGTTTACACCTGATATCCCTCAGGTGTAGTGCAAATACATTCTTTATACATTCTAGATTCTTTTCCAACATAAAATGAACCATAAGTTCACTGTATTTTATTTCAGAGAAACAATCAACATGCATTTATTGATTGATTTTTATTTTGAACCATTTAAAGTTGTTGACATTTGCTGTGTGATAATGACCTTGTTATGCATGTATTGTGTTTATATAGCCTCATGAAGGTAACTATTTGAAATGTTGGTACTTGGAATGTGGAAACAGAATGACTGAAAACCTGAGACTGCCATACCTTGAAAAAAAGGAAATATGCTGTTTCTTGCACAGTCCCTTTTCTTTGAGATCTTGCAATCTCTGATTTGGTATACAAAAGCATAAGGGTTTTTCCCCTATATGGGGGGGGGGGGTTGCAATCATCTTGCACCCGTTTGCAAAATCAAGTTTTAAGGAGAAGAGCAATGCCTGTTATTTACTCATCTTTTTATTTTGTTGTTTTGATATAGCTTTGGAAACTCTCATGAATCTATTTTATATGTAAGTAATTTTGAATTTCATCAATCCATGGTCTGTAAGCAAATGATTTATACACCCTGGAATTCATGCAATGTGAAAGCCTTACCTCCAAAGGTTTCTTCATTACTGTCAGCCTTTCTGACTCATATACTGCTTTACCACTATGGATTTCCCCTAGTGAAGACTGTATAATAGAGGGCCATCTCACTGGAGAAGCTGCATGCTAACATGACAGTCTAGGAGAATGGCTAATACTCAACTCTTAAAAACTAAGCATGGGCAATTGGAGATATCAGCATGCTAGCTGCTATGGAATTATGCATACACAGCACCATACCTCTCAGCTGTCCAGATTTTCTTAGAATGTCCAGATTTTTGTCTTATTTTGTTGGTCTGTTCCTCATAACATTTGTGGTTTTCTGGCAAATCATTGAGGACTGAGGTCATTAAATAATGACAGACGTTTGAATTTTAAAGTTCATATCATTCAGAAAATGCATGCTAATGCAAAACCTGTTATTCTAGCGACTTTTTTTAAGTTTATAAGAATAATATTTAAAATTTGTCCCTTTTTTGGAGCTTTTCTCCCACCATTATTTTTGCTCTTGCCCAGATTTCTTGTGCTAAGATGTTGAGATATATGCACAGTACCATACATGATATGGCTTACTCTGGCCTAACAATGGACTCCCACGTCTACAACAGTACAGAAAATATGGATCAAACTAGTGTACCTGTGGAATCCTACATCCCCAGCACCACAGCTGACATGGATCAAAGCATGCTATCGTGTGAACCTGAAATCCATAACACAATGGCCACTAAGGCTCTAACTAGGCTGTCTCCACAAAGTCACAAGTGATAGAGACCAGACTATGGGACTTACTGAATGCTAAATCCATAACACCACAGCTGATACAACTCTAATGAGGCTACCTGTAGAATCCTTCTCACAAACAAATTTAATTGGGAACATTTTAAAACTGCACCGATTTTCTGCTTTGGCTCCTGATGAATAAATATTCTGCTGTTTCACTGATGTCCTAAATCATGAAAAAAGCTGTTAAACTATGAGTAAATATTTTAGTGAAACACGACTATGTCTAAATTGTTATAAATTTCTCTTTTTGAAATGTCAGTACTCAAGGAAAAAAAAACTAAACACTGACAATGAAGTGAATTACACTAATAACAAAAGCAATCACATTCAAAATAAATATTTATGTAAAACAACTAGGTAACAGTTTCTATTACTTTACTGGACTTTCCAGAAACCTGCATTAAAGAAATATTTTGAAAACTGGCCAGTAATATCTAATACTTCACAATCAAATAATGTACTACTGTTTGTGAGTATGACAAACGTTCATTGAATTTTTTAATTCCCAGAACACATACATGCATAAATGAATAAATAAACAAATACATTATCTCATTCTATGAAAAATATGCACATATCTCTATCTATATATCTATCATCTGCCATCTATCAATAAATACATATCATGTGTATATATGGTTCCCATTCAGAAGCCTGAAACATCATAAGCCTGAAAATCAAAATCCTGAAACCAAAAGCCTGAAAATTCAGAATCCTGAAAACTCAAAATCCTGAAAGCCCAAAATCCTGAAAGACCAAAATCCTGAAACTCAAAATCCTGAAAACACAAATAATGCTAATATGTCACTATAAAGACACTAATATCTACCAACTGACCCTGACCCTAACCCTAACCCTAAGGTCCGTCACTATCGCACACTCACCTGACCCGCCTAACCCTAACTCACTTAAACCCCCTAACCCCAATATTTGTCACTATTGCATACATGCCTAACCTGCCTAACCCTAACTCACTTAAACCGCCCTAACCCTAAAATAAAACCAACGCACATTTACCTGACCCCAACGCATGACCTAACACCACAGGGCTAACAATAGCAAAGCCACAATGACATCAGTATGTCTATTTTGTGTTTTCAGGATTTTGAGTTTCAGGATTTTGGTCTTTCAGGATTTTGGGCTTTCAGGATTTTGAGTTTTCAGGATTCTGAATTTTCAGGCTTTTGGTTTCAGGGTTTTGATTTTCAGGCTTATGATGTTTCAGGCTTCTGAATGGGAACCATATATATATATATATATATATAGATATATATATATATATATATATATATATATATATATATATATGCACACACACACACACACACACACACACACACACATATATATATATATATATATATATATATATATATATATATATATATATATATATATATGGGTCTACTTCTAATGACCGAAATGCCGATTCACGACAGTGAAATCACCGACACGACCGACAACGAGTTGACCGACAGCCGCGAATCCCGACAGACGGAAGACCGACAAGGGGAATGTGTAAGCGCGACCTGGTAAGTATGCGATAGTGAGGGATTTAGGAGTAGGGAGCGTAGGGAATGTGTGTATGTATATGCATGCATATAATAAAAATAAAAGCAGTATATTCATCCCTGCCTTAATAAATTCAAATATTCAGATTAGTCAGTATAACCTCTCAGTTTCAAACAGCAACAGCATGTTCCACAATTTTAACGTTATTAAAATACCATAAGGAAAGGAATGGTTTTAACTGCAAAATTCATAAGTCTATCTCTTACTACTTTAAAAAAAAACACCAAGTACAACTGATATCCATTAAGTTACTATATAACAAAAATAAGTCTCTCTACTTTTAGGAATGTTACTTAGAGAAAAGTGAACCTTATCCCTTCTATGACATATAAGACAAAAAAGAATAAGAGAAAGGCACAAACTCAAACTATACATCAGTTCTAATAAACCCACAAATTATATTATCAGTTTTAGCAATAACCCATGACTGGGAGTGGATATCACAGGATTAACCCATGGTTGGCTTAGTTTGATTTTGATGGCAAAGTCCGGGTGATTAAAGAAAGCTAACTGTGGGTTAATCCTGTGATACCCACACCCAGTCATTGGTTATCGCTATTGTACAGTAACATTATTTAAGAAAGACATTGCTTACCTTTCTTAAATAATGTCTTTGTATAATGGCACTGTAGTGTTCTTCTGCATTTGCTGATGTGCTGTTCAGGCCTATGGGAGTTATGTTGCCATGCTTGCAGAGTACAGCAGTACAGTGCAGGAGAAGTGACAGAGAAAAGAAAATCTCCACTGAAAAATGGCCAGTAATATCTAGTACTTCACAACCAAATAATGTACTACTGCTTGTGTCACAGACGTTAAATTAGTTCTTTAATTCCCTGAACACATACATGCATAATAAATAAACACTTCAGCTCATTCTATGAAAAATGTACAAATATCTCTGTCTTCTTCTTCTTTTGGCTTTTTCAATCCCCAATGCAACAGACTCGCCACATCATTATGCCTTTCAGTATATGGTCCTTCTACCATTAGTATATCGCAACCAGCAATGAGGTGTGCAACTGTTTCCAGTTCTGTTTTACAAAACCTAAATTTGTCTGTTTCTCCCGCATGTTCAATGTACTTTGTAAATCAGCATGTACATAGCCCACTATCTTGTGCTGCTAGTATTAACCTTTCATCTCTTGATTTGAATTTGCCTCTCCTTAACTATTCCTGCATTCGTTCCTGATCAACATGAGGTTATTCCAGAGGTTTTCTATACTTGCAAATATATTTATGCATTTTCCACATTTCTTGCCTTCTCATCTGGTCCTACACCTTATATTCTTACTTTTGTTTTTTTGTCAGATTCAGCTGCTGCTTAGTTTTTATCTACTTGTGGTTTGATTTCCATTCCTCCTTGATGCTGATATGCTTCTGCTAGCCTATGCAAGGAAGTCATCTTAGATTTATTCTCCTCATGTTTCAAAACTTTCACTATTCTTGGGTCTTGTGAGGTCCACAGATATGTGTGGAGTCCCACAATTGCAGATCTATATATGTAATCAGTTTCAAGGAGGCCCATCCCTCCTTCGGAAGAGGAATTATATAATCTTGGCATGTACTGATTTTTATAAATCATTTGGGCTGAGGTAGCGTTGTCGCCTCGCATTAAGACGTTGTCCTGTTCGATTCTCAGCTAGAGCATCTTCTGTGTGGAGACATGCATGAATGGGCGTACCTTCATTGAAGGTTGTGCGTCAGGGCCGGCAACTTGGCAAGTAAAAATCTACTGCCAATCATTAGCGGACCGGAGTTCCGCTGTGGCAACCCCTAACTGGGAAAAGCTGAAAGACACAACAACATTTGGTGAGCATGAAGCATCCTTCTTGTTTTCCTATCTAATCTATCTGGCATGTTTTGGGGGCCAGTCAATCACTCTAAAACTGTAAGTTAGGACAGGAAGAGCAAATTGGGTTATAGCTTGGATTTTGTTCCTAGATCAATGCTGTTTTCAGGATTAATTTAAGTCTTCTGAAGTACTCCTTACTAAGTTTTATTTGCATTTGTTCATGTTTTATTGTTGATCCTTCATCATTTCCCAAATATTTATACACTCCCTCTTCCTCAATTTCTTTTATATTACATTCTTGCCCCAAACTGATGTTTTCCTGGTGCTGCAGTTTTCCTGCTTTAAAGGTTGCTTCTGCACATTTATCAAGACCAGATGACATTCTTATGTCATTGTGTCTTTCGGCTTTTCCCGGTTAGGGGTCGCCACAGTGGAACTCCAGTCCGCTAATGATTGGCAGTAGATTTTTACATGCCATGTTGCCGGCCCTGACACACAACCTTCAACGAAGGTACGCCCATTCACAGATGTTACCACACAGAAGACGCTTTAGCTGAGAATCGAACAGGACAAGGTCTTACTGTGAGGCGACAAGGCTACCGCAGCACCACCACCGCAGTATCCCCAAATGACATTCTTATATCATCTGAAAAATTTTGACAACTTGCAGTTGTGCTTTCAGTTCCTCATCTGATGAGCTATACAGTTTTAAATCATTGACAAAGAGAAGATGAGACGTTTTTACACTTGTTTTCGAGGAGCCAAATTATAGCCATGGCCTAAGCTGTTAAGTAGACAGCTTAATGGGTTAAGGGCAAGACAGAATAGCAGCAGTGACAGAGAGTCATCCTGGAATATCCCCCTTTGAAATTTTATCCCTGGGATAATAATTAGTCGTTTATCATACCTTAATTGCAAAGTGGTCTGCCACAGTTTCATGGTCACATTAATGTAGTCGATCAGTGTAAGGTGTATCTTATACATTTTTAAGCACTCTTTTATCCATGAATGTGGGATACTATCAAATGCTTTTTGTAGTCATTTCATGCTATACTTAAATTCTTCCCCTTTTTACTGTTCTCCACTATGACTTTATTTAACAGCAAATATTTGTTTGTTCCAATTGACTTTCTTTTATTGCCCTTTTGTTCTACTGTCATAATTGAGTTTTCTTCTAAATGACTATAGACTCTGTCGGCATCAGTTCCAGTGTATAGTTTATATGTCGTCAGAAGCCAAGTTATTGGTCTATAGTTTTTAGGGTAGCTTGCAGGTTGACTCTTGAGTAGGAGCATTGTTTTTCCTGTTGTTAGCTAGGTTGGTATCTGTTCGGGATGCACATATAAATAGTTCTTACTCATGGCTAAATCTTCATGCAAAGATGTTAATACTTTCAAACAGAAGCTAGGTACTGCATCTGGGCCTGGAGACTTCCACTTTGAGGCTTTTATTAACTTTGTGTTATTCCAGTGTAAGACCTATCTATAAAGCAGGCTTACAGCAGTGACCAGATTCTAAAAGTCTTGGCCTCAGTGCAAGTGACTTACTCCAGTGTAAGACCTAGGCATAAAGCAAGCCTGCAACAGGTACCAGATTCCAAAAGACTTGGTCTCAGTATAAGTGATTTACTCCAGTGTAAGACCTACTTATAAAGCTGACTTACAGTGGAGACCAGATTCCAAAAGACTTGGTCTCAGTGTAAGTGACTTACTCCATTTAAGGCCTTTCTATAAATCAGGCTTACAGCAGGGGCCAGATTCCAAAAGACTTGGTCTCAGTGTAAATGACTTACTCCATTGTAAGACCTATTTATAAAACAGGCTTACATTAGGGACCAGATTCCAACAGATTTGCTCTCAGTGTAAGTGACTTACTCTAGTGTAAGGCTTATCTAAAAAATAGTCTTTTAGTGAGGACCAGAGTACAAAAGACTTGTCTCAGAGCATGTAACCTACTTATAAAGCAGGCTTACAAAGGGGACCATATTCCAAAAACTTGGTCTCAATGTAAGTGACTTACTCTGCTGTAAGACCTTTCTATAAAGCAGGCTTACAGCAGGGACCAGATTCCAAAATACTTGGTCTCAGTCTAAATGGCTTATTCCAGTGTAAGACCTAGTTATAAATCAGGCTTACAGCAATGACCAGATTACAAAAGACTTGGTCTCAGTGATTTACTCCATTGTAAGACCTACTTATAAAGCTGATTTACAGTGGAGACTAAATTCCAAAAGACTTGGTCTCAGTGTAAGTGACTTATTCCAGTTAAGGCCTTTCTATAAATTAGGCTTACAGCAGGGACCAGATTCCAAAAGACTTGGTCTCAGTGTAAGTGACTTACTCCATTGTAAGATCTATTTATAAAACAGGCTTACATTAGGGACCAGATTCCAAAGTATTTGCTCTCAGTTTAAGTGACGTACTCTAGTGTAAGGCTTATCTATAAAATAGTCTTTTAATGAGGACCAGAGTACAAAAGACTTGTCTCAGTGTATGTGACTTACTCCGGTGTAAGACCTACTTATAAAGCAGGCTTACAAAGGGGACCATATTCCAAAAACTTGGTCTCAATGTAAGTGACTTACTCTGGTGTAAGACCTTTCTATAAAGCAGGCTTACAGCAGGGACCAGATTCCAAAAGACTTGGTCTTAGTCTAAATGGCTTATTCCAGTGTAAGACCTAGTTATAAATCAGGCTTACAGCAATGACCAGATTCCAAAAGACTTGGTCTCAGTGTAAGTGATTTACTCCAGTGTAAGACCTACTTATAAAGCTGACTTACAGTGGAGACCAAATTCCAAAAGACTTGGTCTCAGTGTAAGTGACTTACTCCAGTGTAAGGCCTTTCTATAAAGCAGGCTTACAGCAGGGAACTGATTCCAAAAGACTTGGTTTCAGTCTAAATGACTTATTCCAGTGTAAGACCTAGTTATAAATTAGGCTTACAACAATGATCAGAATTCCAAAAAACTTGGTCTCAGCGTAAGTGACTTACTCCAGTGTAAGACCTTCTTTTAAAACAAGCTTACAACAGGGACCAGATTCCAAAAGATTTGGTCTCAGTGTGAGTGACTTACTCTAGTGTAAGACTTAGCTATAAAATAGCCTTTTGCTGAGGACCAGAGTACAAAAGATTTGTCTCAGTGTATGTGACATACTCCAGTGTAAGACCTACTTATAAAGCTGACTTACAGTGGAGACCAAATTCCAAAAGACTTGGTCTCAGTGTAAGTGACTTACTCCATTTAAGGCCTTTCTATAAATCAGGCTTACAGCAGGGACCAGATTCCAAAAGACTTGGTCTCAGTGTAAATGACTTACTCCATTGTAAGACCTATTTATAAAACAGGCTTACATTAGGGACCAGATTCCAACAGATTTGCTCTCAGTGTAAGTGACTTACTCTAGTGTAAGGCTTATCTAAAAAATAGTCTTTTAGTGAGGACCAGAGTACAAAAGACTAGTCTCAGTGTATGTGACTTACTCCGGTGTAAGACCTACTTATAAAGCAGGCTTACAAAGGGGACCATATTCCAAAAACTTGGTCTCAATGTAAGTGACTTACTCTGCTGTAAGACCTTTCTATAAAGCAGGCTTACAGCAGGGACCAGATTCCAAAATACTTGGTCTCAGTCTAAATTGCTTATTCCAGTGTAAGACCTAGTTATAAATCAGGCTTACAGCAATGACCAGATTACAAAAGACTTGGTCTCAGTGTAAGTGATTTACTCCATTATAAGACCTACTTATAAAGCTGACTTACAGTGGAGACTAAATTCCAAAAGACTTGGTCTCAGTGTAAGTGACATATTCCAGTTAAGGCCTTTCTATAAATTAGGCTTACAGCAGGGACCAGATTCCAAAAGACTTGGTCTCAGTGTAAGTGACTTACTCCATTGTAAGATCTATTTATAAAACAGACTTACATTAGGGACCAGATTCCAAAATATTTGCTCTCAGTTTAAGTGACTTACTCTAGTGTAAGGCTTATCTATAAAATAGTCTTTTAGTGAGGACCAGAGTACAAAAGACTTGTCTCAGTGTATGTGACTTACTCCGGTGTAAGACCTACTTATAAAGCAGGCTTACAAAGGGGACCATATTCCAAAAACTTGGTCTCAACGTAAGTGACTTACTCTGGTGTAAGACCTTTCTATAAAGCAGGCTTACAGCAGGGACCAGATTCCAAAAGACTTGGTCTCAGTCTAAATGGCTTATTCCAGTGTAAGACCTAGTTATAAATCAGGCTTACAGCAATGACCAGATTCCAAAAGACTTGGTCTCAGTGTAAGTGACTTACTCCAGTGTAAGGCCTTTCTGTAAAGCAGGCTTACAGCAGGGAACTGATTCCAAAAGACTTGGTTTCAGTCTAAATGACTTATTCCAGTGTAAGACCTAGTTATAAATTAGGCTTACAACAATGATCAGAATTCCAAAAAACTTGGTCTCAGTGTAAGTGACTTACTCCAGTGTAAGACCTTCTTTTAAAACAAGCTTACAACAGGGACCAGATTCCAAAAGATTTGGTCTCAGTGTCAGTGACTTACTCTAGTGTAAGACTTAGCTATAAAATAGCCTTTTGCTGAGGACCAGTGTACAAAAGACTTGTCTCAGTGTATGTGACATACTCCAGTGTAAGATCTACTTATAAAGCAGGCTTACAATGGGGACCATATTCCAAAAACTTGGTCTCAGTGTAAGTGACTTGCTCTGGTGTAAGACCTACTTATAAAGCAGGCTTATACCATGGACCAGATTCCAAAAGACTTGGTCTCAGTGTAAGTGACTTACTCCTGTATAAAACTATCTACAATGCAGACTTATAATGGGGACCAGTTTCCAAAAAACTTGGTCTCAGTGTTGGTGACTTACTCTGGTGTAAGACCTATCTAAAAGCAGGTTGATAGCAGGGACACTTGGTCTCAGTGTAAGTGAATTACTCCGATGTAAGACCTATCTATAAAGCAGGCTTATAGCAGGGACACTTGGTCTCAGTGTAAGTGACTGATTTATTTGTGTGCACTTGTCCCAACAACACTTTAAGGTATTATTCTGCCTCATAAAATAGAAGAAACCCAAGGACCTCCTGCGTAGCATCACTGCATTTACCTGGTGTGGTTGCACACTTCTGCTTGACAATAATGTCATTCTTTTTATGGGTTATGTAGTTTTAATTAACAAACAAATAAGAAAGAGTGTGTGAGCACACCATCAATTAGTTATGGGTTATAATCAAGCACTCTTTCACTCTTTAGATATGGATAGAATTATTTCCTCTTATTACTAGCCACTTTCTTAAAAATGTCAGCTACTTTTTCTCATCATGATAAAGTGTGCTTTATTCTTAGGTGTAACCTGAAGATTCCTACAATTAAAACATTATTTAGATATTTATCCACTTTCATATCTATATCAGAATTAGCAGCGTCTTTGTTTGCTGTTTTGGCTGTTGTAAAATCTAATATTTTCTTTCAGTACCTGACGTATAATCTGCTGATTGACAGATTTTTTGTGGACATCTGTGAGGAGTAGAAGGGAAAGGAGACTACATATAACACTGCCTAAAAAATGAATTAAATTACTATTTTCTCATTTGATAAGCTAACTACTTAAAGAATATAAGGTGACGTTGATAAAGTGATACTGAAGCTGAGGATGATAGGCCAGCTGACATTCTTGTTTAATACAGAGGTTTAACTTAAATCATTTAGGAGCTTTTTTCTGGGATAATATTTAAAACTGAAGAAAACTATGTTTAGTAACCTATAAAGGGAGTCACAACAAAAGGTTACACAGACATTTGACAGAAAAACTCACTGAAAGCAGAGACTGAGAGTACTGACACTGCAGGTCAAGACAGAGACAAAGGGGTGGTAGAATGCCTTGTGGGAAGACGGCAGCCTAGTAGACAAAAAAAGTAAAAAATAAAGCATTATAGGAGCCCCATCATGGCATTTTGCAGTACAAAAATCCAAAATAATATTAACCACTTAGAGTTACAGAGGAAGTACTACTATGCGAGATAGGATGAAAAACATTTTGTGTGTGTGTTTTTTTTAATTTATGGATGGAATCTCTCTTTGAGAAACACCAGTAACCTTTTTCATATCTGGATGTGTTTTCCCATTCCTTACATATATTTTAACAATGCCCTGTACTGTTTCAGTCAGAATAGCTAGCTAAGCACCTGATGCCAATGGAAGAAAGAAAAAAAGGATCCAGTATCACAAGATTCTTTTCTTGTACTTATGTGGTTAGTTTCAGGCATTTTAATTTTGTGCACACAGATGGAGGTGAAAACACTGAAGCGAAAAATATAGGAAAAAAATGCCTTTTACACATCCCAGTCAGTGCTACAAGTCTGTTCATTGTTAAACTTTGTGAAATAAGCATTTTACATTGCTATTTCCACCTTCAGGGAGTAACATGAACATGCATTCAGTAAATATTCTTTTCATCTTTTCATTTTATATATAGCTACTCGAGATTCCTGTGTCACGTGAAGATATGTTTAATACTTTGCTGTTTTACTTCATTTAACTTAGTTAACAAGTAACCATTTGAAATGTCGGTAGCCATATGAGCAAGTCCCGAAATATAGAGACTAAATGGCCAAGGAATGGACTTGATTCTACCAAGTCCAAGATAACCATTTTTCAGAATATTCTATATGGTGATCTTGGAGTTAGTATATTTGTGAGACGCTGGGGGTCTGCCCCGCTGCAAAAATGAAGTTTAAAGGAAAAGAGCGATGCTTGAGATTTGCTCATTTCTTGCTGTTTTGTTGTTTTTTTTTATCTGTCATCACTCGGCGTTACAAGTGTCGACATTTCAAAACAGAGCCTACTTAACACATTGTGTACTGTTACAATATAACAACTGCGTCTGAGTAGTATATCAGGAGTAAGAACTGCAATCAGCAGCTAGCTTATTATTTACCACTAATATGCACTCTTTGGTTATTTATGTGTAAGGTGTCCGGAGTACAAAGCCACTGACCGAATTCTTTAGACGTATAGACATTTTTTCACATTCAAGCATGCAAGTACACACTTCCAGATTACTATTTCACACAAATGCAGCTTCTCTATCATGTCGTACATTCCTGACTACTACTCACTGTTTCCACATATCAGCCATATTTCCATGCACATGTATATTTATATATTTATATATATATTTTTTCCCTACATTCTCTATCTTACATTTGATTGCATGTCTTATAAGTAAGAAAATAAGAATACGCTCTTCCTAAGCCACAATGCAGGAGCTGGTCTTGTGATTCAAATAGCTGAAGTCAGACACAGTGCACATACTAAATGGAGGGCATGACTCTGAAACAGAACTATACACATACCAGCGGGTACTAGGTGCTCACCGTAATGAAATCAGTGGCTGATGCACTGTGTACCATCTATATTATGTAATGGCACTTTGAGGTAGACAATGTAGGAAGTTCCATTCAGAATATCACTACTGAAATAAATAAATACTGCCAATCACAATCACCTTGCGCCTGGGGCAGCTGGACCCTTACTTATTTATTTATATATACTTGTTTACCAGGGTAGTGCACTGATCAATACTGAACAGTTTCAGGCTCAGTCCTGGTTAAATACAAAGCATTTCACATACAAAAAATATACAAATATAAGCAATAATAGAAAAGTTCAGACTAAAAAAAACTGCTCTGCTGCAGTGAGCAAGCACAGTGCAATGTCCAATCAAGTAGAGTGTAATGTACAAAATCTAAAGTGGGTCAAACTACAGTGAATTTTGAGAGAGGAGAAGAAACTCAGAAAGTAGATAGGGTAAGCCATATCTCTTGTATTGAAGAAACTCTTCATCCAACCCAAGCTATTATTTTAAGTAGTGTTAGAGTAAGGGCTATGGAAGAGGTTAGATTTAGTGTTGTGTGTGTTTAATTGTGTTCGTGAAGGGATATGTCTGTGTATATAAGAGTGTTTCTTGGTTAGGGTTAGTTTAAGGGCTAGGTAAAGAGACATATTTAGTCGTGTGTGTGTGTGTGTGTGTGTGTGTGTGTGTGTGTGTGTGTGTGTGTGTGTGTGTGTGTGTGTGTGTGTGTGTGTGTGTGTGTGTGTGTGTGTGTATGAAGTATGTGTAAATCATGTGAAGTGGAATGGTTAGGAAAAGTTTTTTTTCCCTAAGTTAATGTATAGGGATGGGGTTAGGGGCAGGGCAGGTGCAGGTTTAGGGTTATGGTTAGCATATGCCACTTAGCCCATTCCTACATTGTCTTACAAAAATATTTTCCTTAACAGTAGACAAAGTATGCCTGAAGGTACTGTTAGCTTTTAGTTTTTTTTTTTTGATTACTGATTGTAAAAAGAAAGCCTTTGTTTTTCTTTTGAGATTAGTGTTGTTTGATTTTTTCAAGTTTGTTTTGGTTCAATGTAATTTTTGTCAATGATTTTCCACACCAGTTTTTTAGGGAATATACTCTCACACATACACAATTACACACATGCACACACTCACCCCCACACACACAAACACAAGCACACGCACATACACCCTCACACACACACACACACACACACACACACACACACACACACACACACACACACACACACACACACACACACACACACACACACACACACACACACACACACACACGCACACACACACACATGCATATATACAGACAAATATATATCTAAGAGTTAAAACAGAGATAACTGAAGTGACTATCAGTTTGGAATGATGAATGATCTGGCAAAACTCCCTGATATGATACTGTGCAAATGCCTCAAAGATCACCTCAGTGTAAACTAATGAGCATGGGTTTCATCCCAACTGTGAGGTGGATACGGCCAGTGTGTTTTTTTGTACGCATATGTTGCATCATTTAGGTCAACTCCCCCACCCTGCCCAGTCCCACCCCTGCTCCACCCATTCCCACCCCCTGCCCTGTCTCACCCCCCCAAATACTTCTCTTTTGCTGCAATTCCTTTTTCATGAAAAAATAAATAAAAGTTTCTCTGTTAATAATGCAACAATTGAATTCACTTCTCACAGCAAATTATTAAGCATGATAGTGCCTTGTTGCCATCAGTGTTTTAAAAAAAGAAAATCAACAGTCACCCCCCAAACACAGTGCCTCCCTAGTATCTGGTTAAACCCTGCCAGGTTATACATAATAACATATAAAAAAAGTAAACACTATGGCTCTTAAAAGTTTCACAGATAGAGTAGGTTGATCCTGTCAGGTGAAAAATAAAGTACCTGGTTGGCCCTGCCTATCAACAGCCTCAAAAAACACACAGACAGACCACAGGAATCATCTGGACAGTGGTTCCATTGACAGTTCATTGATCCTGCCCTGCTGCCAGTCAGTGTATTAAAAAAAAGATAATCAACAGTCCCCCCCACACACTGCCTCCCTAGTATCTGGTTAAACCATGCCAGCTTATAACATATAAAAAAGTCAACGCCATGGCCCTTAAGTTTCACAGAATAGTATGACAAGAATAAATAAAGCATCTGGTTGGCATTGGGCCGTGGCCCTCTCAACAGCCCCAAAAAACACACAAATGTGATGACACACACACCTTAGCCCTGTTTCTCCTCTCGCTCTCTCCTCACAACTAAAGTATGGGAAGAGAATGCGAAAGTAATAGGGCTAATCAGTAGCCCACGCCATGATTACATGACAGACTGCTGACTGCGCAGCTCTGTCAACTGCCGCAGCCCACAGTCCTATGACACACACGTCATGACATGACCTGAGACTGAAAAGCTGGACATTTTTGCCTTTTTAGGCAATGCCTGCTGGATGTACCCTACACACACACACACACACACACACACACACACACACACACACACACACACACACACACACACACACACACACACTCTCTCCTTACCTGAATGTAGGTTTGGGGCAACAAACTCTCCTGATAAGGCAGTTATGATGGTATCACACATTTAAATTTCACACACATTCATCAGGCAGGTTAAACAGTCAATGGAAGTTTAAATTCCGCATGTAAGTGGACTCGCTCTATTGGGTGCTTTTGCAGTAGAGATCCTGGTGCGCCATCTCAAAAAAAGCTCTGGATATGGCCCTTTCTGCTCTCATAGAACACATGAGGATCATACTGAAAAAAACAATCTGTTCACTGTTACAGAACTTTACAAAAGGCTTTGGCATGGGAAATCACAGTCTCAGATAATCTAAGTACTGATATTCCCCAGTCTAAGAGTGAAAATGGTGACTTCGACATGGCGGACATGTTGTCAGAGCTGAACCAGAACAGACTGTACATTCCAAATTCTGACAGCTAATCAAATTATGCCTGGAAAGGTCTATCCCTGGGGTGTGATCTTACACTGATCCCTAAACACTGCATCTTGTTTTAGTTCTTCTTTGACAGAACGTTGTGTTGTAATGTATGCATACTGACAACATCACAAAATCCTCACTCTTGGCTCCTCCCAAAGGCCTTCTCTGTAACTACTTTCCCAAGGACACTTTCATGCAGCTACCCTCCTTCCTGCCCGCTTGCATTAGCCTTCCTAAGTTTTCTACCTTCCAGCTTGACATGTAATGCCTATCAGTGGGGTAACTGTATCTTCAGTCAGTAAACAGATTGTGAGCAAAGCCTATATGTCACAGACAGTTCAAACCTAGCTTTCATATCATACGTTATGGAATGAAGATTATGACCTATCTCCTTTCAGAAAGATTGATGGCTATCGCTCCAATTATAACTTAAAGACCATCTTATTGTGAACATACAGGTTGTGGTGACAGTGCAGGTATGTTGAAAGATTTGCTCAATACCATTTACTTGTATTGTTTCCATCCTTACCAAATATATTCAACAGGGTCAAAGGGCAGACACATTTATAAGCAAGACAACAGTGTATCATACAAAGCTGTTAACTTATTGTCACATCCACAAAGATGAAACTATATGGCTTTTTAACTTTATTTTATGCCTGCTGTCTACAGCTACGGTGTACTGTATCACAAAAAGATACAGAATGGTGTGTAAATGTATAACCTTTGCAGGTTTTTTTCTTTGAGCCTTAACAAAAACCTAACTGTACTCTACAGGATTATTCTAGTTAGCCAAAATGAAATAAAATAATGTTTTTTCTGTGCACAGGTCAGTCACTGCCATTTTCTTCAGATAGAATGACTCGTCAAGCAGCCACATCACACAAGTTATTGTCATTCCCCCTAACTGCAAAATTATCACCATTTGAACAATCACACAAGCCATCAATTAACACTGAAACGCAGCTTAAGCTGCACTTGAGAAGGAGGCAGCGACAATCCAGTTCACAGCCTTTACAAAACTAGACACATCAGTCTTTAAGAACACAAACCTCAATGCAAAGATATAAGTGCAAAAGTATTCATAAATATAAAATATGCACAAGAAATTACTGAGGACAGTGAGTTGAATAATACCTTTTCTAGGTTGGCCAAAGCATGCATTTGCTGATGTCCCAAGTTTAATAATCACCTAGATAAGGATCTGTTTTGCAATATATTTTGCAGCAAAAAAAAAAAAAAAAGTATTTAGATAGTACCTACTAATCTGCTAATGCAAGATCCCATATTCACCCTTCTTTATATAACACAGCAACAACTATAAAACCTGTTTATGACTCCTTTTTCTGCATCTAAGAAGGAAGTGTGACATAACAAAAAAATAACTCTACATCCATAGTTTTTATTGTAGTTCTTACTCCAGTGCACAAAATCACTATTTCTCTGTGTACTCCTGATTGGTATTTTATATCCCAACACATTTCTCCTCTCCATTGCTTATTTTCATAGTATTTCCTGCTGTGGTGCATAGAACCACTGTCTGTGTAAGTGTATCACACACACACACAGTTAATTTTGCATCTCCACACAGTTCCCCTGTGACTCCCAGTGTTTTTATTGTATTTGCTACTGCAGTGCATAAAATCATGATTTCTCTAAGTGCAACCCTCACTGGTAGCTCTGTACTTCCACACATTATTCCTATCCACAGCTAGAAAATTAATCTGTGGGTCAGATCCTTTCACATCAAAACACCTGCATACAAAGTAAACAATAGTGCAACACAGTTTTCTGGTAGACATATTCTACTTGAGCACATTACAGTTGCTATTCTTGAACTGTGGTTGCTTAAAATCTTTCCCTACTATTATGTCCTTAGCTAGGAACTAGTAACAGACATTACATTAGTGCATTCCCTTCACTTTTCAATCTCAAAATGATTTTCTAAACCTCTTTCCCCTCTGTGTGTTCATACCCACAAGAAACTTGCAGAAATGTCTTACTTCATCAACCCCCTCTCTTTTTAGGTTGATACAAAAAGCAGTTCTGACAACAAAGCAGAAGAATGCAATGCTAATTTATACAATTCCATCAGACTTTTGCTATCAATGAAATTATTATCATATGTGATGCTAACAGATCCATGGCTGCCATTCAGCAAGGGTGAGGTAAACTATAATTGTCCAAAAAAAAAAAAAAAAAAAAAAGAGAAAAATCATCCAGTGTATTGTTCTGTTGTGCATGCATACTGATGTACAAACATATGTATCTACAAGATGCAAACAAATATCTTGTTTCAGAAATGTTTTCATGGAACTGGAAAATGCCATACAATGCCCATAAACTGCCAAGGATTATGAGTGTAATAAATGTTAAAAAAGTATTCTTTCTCCAGTTCAATCAGACTTGGCTACTAATGGAGCTATAAATTCACCATTATTTCCCAAAGGATAAACAAAGCCCAGCTAAGCAGTTTTAATACAAAATGTAACATATTTCTTGCTGAATTCTCAGAATTATGTATATCATTGTATCATGGGTCAGGAGCCACTTAAAAAAAACAATGAATCATAACGCTGCCAGAAAACAGGAAGGCTACCTCAGGGAAAACACAACTACCAACAGCAAGAAAGAGTTGAACAACAGAGTGGAGCATATACATCAAAGACAGTTGTTTACTGCAGTAACATACTTTACCAATTTCTAACACTTAAGCTTTATAAATTAACGGGGTATTTAGTAAGCAAAAATTAACTATGCTGAGTGTTGGTGACTGTAAAAAATCAATTAATTTCCCATCTGAATGTGTAATAAGCCATAGGTAATGACATATACAAAACGTAGACATTCCCAAAGAAGATGATTTCCTGAAGTTGAGAAAAAAAGGAAAATAACTGTGTTAAATGGAATACAATAATAAACAAAAGCTCCAGTGACTAGAAAACAAAAAATTCAAAGTAGTTTAAAATTTCAGTAAAAAGCCACAGCATAAAAACGTTTGATATGAGCTAAGAGATTTAAGTAAACAGATGTCCACACTGAAACACATCGTTATTGATGTTGCTGAAGAGTTTTATTTCCTTAATGACACACACAAGAATGAAGTACTCATCTGTCATTTCATCCTGAAGACCACAGAGATATTATGAAGAGCTTGAATGTTATGTTCACTACCGCTCACTTGAAAGAAATTCCAAAATATATTTACCTAAAAAAAAAAAAAACATATTACTATGACAAATCAAAAATCATCTAAAAAGCAATGACCTTTTAATATTACAATATAACAGCTTTGTACTTGAATTTATTTTTACCAGTAAGCAATAAAGGAAATCCAACTAGGAATATTTATACTTTGAGCAGGTGGCAATCATTTATTGGTTATTTGTCTTTTGTCTTAGGAAGCAGTTTTACTATTCTGTTATGTTAACAGATCGAATTGAAATATAAAAATAAAAAGACTATATTCACTTAGATGTTTTGCACACCCTAATCCATTACTTAGCGACTCTTGCTCATTGATGTATTACACAAAGTGATAATTGCTAACTATTAATTATACAATGACCCCCCCATTAATATTCCAAATCGTGCATGCGGATTGGCCAGTGTGCCCATTGTAAATCCCACAATATACCAAAGGAAAAAAGGTCCGGTCGCTCGGACTTTTTTCCGTTGGTATAAAGTGCTCAAAACATTTTTTAACAAAGAAAAAAAAAGAAAAAATTGAGCAATGGAGACTTTCTTTTCTGCGTTGCTTCCGTTTCAAAGCATTGATGTACTGGGTATGCATGGGGCGCAAGTCCCATACGCATGCTCAGTACATCAAAACAAGGAAGCAGTGTGGGCAACCAGCAGAAGAACAGTTATGCGCTGTTATGCAAAGACATTATTTAAGAAAAGTAAGTATTTTTTTTCTTACATAATGTCAGTGTATAATAGCAATAACCGACTCCATGGTTGTAGTATATTGAAATTTACCCACGGTTGGCTTTATTTAATCACTCGGGCTTTGCCCTCGTGGTTAAACCACACCAACTGTGGGTAAATCTTCATTATACAACAACCCGCCATTAAATATTCAAAAACGTGCACGCTGATTGGTCAGTGTGCACTTTGTAAATTAGAGTTATAGTAATGGTAAAAGGTCCGGTCGCCCAGACTTTTTCCATTACTATAACTCTTTTTTTTTACAGCAACGGAGAATGCAAGATCTCTGTTGCTTCACACTGTCTCCCTATGTTTAACGAGTTTAATATAGTGAGACAGCTTTAAAAAAGCAACGGGGATTCTCTGTTGCTTTTTTAAAAGCTGTCTTGCTATGTTAAACTCATTTAACATAGCAAAACAGTTTTTAAAAAGTAACGGAGATCTTGCTTTCTCTGTTGCTTTTTTCTAAACTGTCTCGCTATGTTAAATGGGTTTAACATAGCGAGACAGCTTTAAAAAAGTAACAGATATTCTCCGTTGCTTTCTTTAAAGCTGTCTCGCTATGTTAAACTCATTTAACATAGCAAAACAGTTTTTAAAAAGCAACAGAGAGCTTGCTTTCTCCGTTGCTTTTTTCAAAACTGTCTCGCTATCTTAAATAGGTTTAACATAGCGAGACAGCTTTAAAAAAGCAACGGATATTCTCCGTTGATTTTTTTAAAGCTGTCTCGCTATGTTAAACTCATTTAACACAGCAAAACAGTTTTTAAAAAGCAACGGAGATCTTGCTTTCTCCGTTGCTTTTGCCCACAGCTCTGGTGTACTGCGTAGGCATGCGCATGCGCAGTACATCAGAACTGCCGCAGAATACCAGACAGCTGCGGAAGGGCAGCAAGGAGGCATTATACAATGCCATTATTTAAGAAAAGTAATTATTTTTTTTCTTAAATAATGTCATTGTATAATAGCAAGAACCCATGCCTGGGTGTGGGTAATGCTGGATTTACCCACGGTTGGCTTTGTTTGGCCACTCGGGATTCGCCCTCATAACCAAACCACACCAACTGTGGGTAAATCCAGCATTACCCACACCCAGGCGTGGGTTATTGCTATAATATACCACACCACATTGTTGGCTATTGTTTAATTATCTTCTGTCTTATCATCTGTTTCATGTATGCCATCTATTAATATTATTGTGCCTTTTCCACTGTGATCCTTGGACTAGTTCACTTACTCAATGAATAAATGAAAGAATACATTAAAAAAAAAAAAAGATCATTACTGACTTTCCTAGAGGCTCTCTGGTAAAAATGTATAATATTCAGTACACAAATTCTAGCTCATATTCACATGTATGCAGTTCAAACTTCAGATTTTATAAATTGCCATATTTCCAGCAAATACTAATTTTAACTCAAAACCTAACTGCTACAAAATAATAAGTCACATTAGTGAGCTTACAAAAATAAGACATATTCTAAGGATGAGCACCTGAACTTGCTTTGAGACTTATGTGGAGACCCTTTAAATGACACTGCTGATCTCAGTACTGTTTTATTTTATCTTATTATCAGTTCAGTTTGCAAAAGTTTTGCTATAGCTACAGATATTCAACATCAACATCTCATTTTGATTTTACCAATATCAGGTTTTACCCAGCCCCCCCACACGCACACACACTTTTTCCATGCCTCCAGCTGAGATCAGCTGATTTTATTTGTGATGTATTACATAGTATGGAATGAATTTGCTAGAAGAAAATTCAAACCTATAGTGTTAATTAAAACTGTATAAGTATACAGGCTTGTTCATTTGAGGATACATTTTTAAACCAGTGTAAATCAGATTTATTCTTGCTGTCTATATAAAAACAAATGAGCAGAAAATATGATAAAAGATGAATTAAGTATCAATATCGCTTACTGTTATGCTTTTGATTTATAAATGTTGTGTGCAGCATGGAAATGTGCTGGTGTTGACAAAATGAGTAACTATTGTGCAGTAAATCTTATAAGAGATCATTAAGTAAAATATATGAATATATATCAGCTTTTACAATATCCCCATATGGTGCCAGATTACTAATCAGCTAAGTAGACGACACAAGGTAAATAACTGCTCATGATCACACTTGTGGTTTCAATTTGCAGCTGATAAATTTTCAAAAGGGATAAGGATTATTGTGAAAAAGTGAGAAAGCCACATTAGAAGTCATTTTGCAAGTAACTAAAAGTTTATAGAGATAGGTAACTTACTATTGCACAAAGAGTAGTGCAACAGATCAAGATATCTGGGATGAAGTGACACTTGATAAAAATATCACTAAAGGCACTGTTTACCAACTGCCAAGCAATAGTATAATTTGAGTGTAATAGAGTCTGAATAAATTATAATTAGCTGTAATAAAGAGGAGTTGGGAGGTAATGGACTATTACTTAAGGTGATCACTCTGGTTGATGACTAACATTTCAGATCTTCTTTATATAATATATGCAGCAGACATTTGCTCATGCAACCTCCTTTACACCGCAAATTAACCTTATGAGGATTGCAGTGGCTAGATGTTTTATATTTAAATTTATCATCACTAATCACAGAGAAAATGCAAACATCTGGTTCATAGGAGACAATCCAAAATGCCAGAATTCATGTAAAATTAGTGTTTTTATTAATGAGGTAGAATAGAATGGGCTCATTATTAATTCCCTTAAAAAATGACATTCAGTTAAACATTTCACGGCATTCTTAGCAGATAATTAAAATAATTTAAGTATTTCCTCAATGACTAAAAGGTGGGCAACCTTATAAATTAGGATCTTCAGATTAATTTAATACTCTCTACATTATAAAGACAAAATTTTGACCAAGAAGTGAGACACCCAGTTCAAATTTACTTTAATTTGTTACTCTAATTCTTTTTTTTTTATTTCTTACCTACAAATGAGGGAGATAAATTAATTAATCATAGCATCAATTTTCCTGACCTGTGCTACAATCAATCCATTTCTAAAAACAGATGGAAAACTATAACCAATTTCAAACTTTATTACATTGTTCAGGTCTATATTACATAATCAAAACGTAATTTAATCGAACAACATTTACATCAAAAATGCAGTTTATCAAATTTGCTCTTGTGGGGGGGCTACAAGTTGTGGGAGGCTGTGTCCCCCCCTTGAATTACATATACCAATTCTGAGATTGCACTAGAGTGAGGAAAGGGCAAATTTTCCGATCTTCTCTGAACCACGATTTCACTATAAATAGCTCGATGAATGGCATTTTGATGTAAAGTGACATTTGATTAAATACATTTTCGATAAGGCAATATAGACCCCATTTTTCTGAGTGTTTTTTCCAGGTAATTAAATGACCAGCTAGACTCGAAAAATGTATATGTTGTCTGGGAGCAACATTGGCAGAATACACGTTTTTATGTCATTTTGCTAAACTTTCAAATATACAATGAATGGCTAATCATAACATGGGAATGACTTCAGACAAATTAGTTAATTCGTTTATTCATTCATTCATTCACTCATCCATTCATTCTCCGGTTGCTCATTTAATCAATTGCCTTGGGGTGGGGCTAGAGCCTGTCTTGGTACCTGTTGAGTGCACATCAGAAGAACTAATAATCAGGGTGCCAGACCATTAGAGGATGAACACACTCACTCTCACATGGCACAACATCTATGTGTGATTTGGAGGCAGACCAGTTTATCTGTGGCATACCTTTGTGATTTAGGAGGAAATCAAAGCACCTTTCAAAATGAATTCAAACATATGCGCAGAAGTTACTACAGCCAAAAACGGAGTCAGCAATGTTGTGTCATAGTAAACATTTTGGATTTAATGTTTTCATTACTTGTCAGTACTGCCAAGAGGGCTGGGACCTTAGAATATTCTTTGGAATTATTGATACATATGGTATATTTGGAATGATATATAAGAAGATGTATTATTAAGAAGAAACCACATCGGTCATATACTAAATAGTTCTTCCTATGTAAAGAAGAATGAATATAATTGCAATGATCCTGTTAACCGTCCTTCTGAATAATATTAATTTAGCTTCCCCTATGATTCATTGATGCACAATAGTTTGGGGAACTTACCTTTTTGCTGATTCCATCTGTTTGTTCAGTTTCTTTAAAATGCAGTAGCTGGCATTAAACTAAGCATTTTGGGGTTGGGTGTGAGCTGGCAAACACCTTTTTCACTTACCAATGGTATCGCTAGTGTCACATAACAATGGGGACAGGAGATCCTTTCTGTTAATGTGCTCAGCAGTCTCGCACAAGTAGTAATCACATTATGCCTAATAACATTTGCTCCACTGTAAAAGAGAAACAGAGTTCAACTAAAAGAGCTCTATAAAAGAGTACAGTTATCTCATTCAATGACTCTTGCTGTGAGCAAGAAAGTATAATCCAATGAATATAAGCAGAAATTTAACCTAAAGGTTCCCAGAAATCACACACCCCTAGAAACTATCTTTTGGCATAAAGATAAAGGTAACTTGATGAAATATGTTCACAGAAAAAGCACAACATAAATTACACATCAACAAAGGGTAGGGTAAGCATAATTTTACTTACAAGTGGCTTAAGAAGATGAATATTATTTATACAGTTTGGCCAAATCATGTGCTCAAGTTCCGAAGGCATAAAAGGCCATCCTTAAAATTATGAATGTTTTCTCCTGATCACCAAGTAGTATGGAGTTGAAGAATAAAGAGGGTCTGTTCCTTAGACACCAAGCTGACAGACTGAAGTTGGATAGTTTACAGCAGAACACTAGAAATGTTGTTTTGTACTCTCAACTAATGTCTGCGTTGCTATTGCATGACTAACCCTGTAAACAAAGTCCAAACTGTACTTTATAATTCTTTCTGTGACACAGTTGCCTCCATTAGTCGTTTAAAAAAATGTTCCAAAATCACAAACTAAGAAATACTTGCTGCTGGAAGTCAAACAGTCCAAAACCAAGCCATAAAAACTTCAGGTGTTGCTCAAGATGCAGTACAATCCAGTAAAAGTGTAAAACACGGGTTTAATCCAAGAAATACAATACAATCCAGTAAGCATATAAGCTACAAATTGTAACAGTTCGAGAGCCATTTAAATAAACTTCACTGGTCATGCTTTAAAATTTCAAAAGGATTACATGACCAGTGAAGTTTATTTAAATGGCTATAGAACTGTTACAACTTGTATCTAA
The DNA here is from genome assembly GCF_019279795.1 of Protopterus annectens. Taxonomy (NCBI): domain Eukaryota; kingdom Metazoa; phylum Chordata; order Ceratodontiformes; family Protopteridae; genus Protopterus; species Protopterus annectens. The sequence goes on from NC_056745.1 coordinate 612,794,469, forward strand.
TGAAGTTTTAAAGGGTTTAAAACAAAAGCTCTTATATGCTTACTGGATTGTATTGCATTTCTTGGATTAAACCTGTGTTATGGAGAGAAGATAGATAAAGAAAGACAAAAAAGGCAGTTCCTGTATTTTTTTATAAGTCAGTAAGGAATGCCAGCCATGCATAGTTTCATCCTGCAATTCTCCATTCCTCATACTCCTAGACTTCATGTTCTATAGCAACTTGGAAGTGGCACTTACTAGGGTGTACAGTTGGAGAAAGATCATATCCGTCAGGTTCTGATTATATCCCTTTGTGTGTGATGAAATACTTTGCAATGAACTTTATTTCAGTATTCCCTGGCTCTATTTGAAGTCCAGTACATTGAATGAAGAAATAGAGGGAACCAGACCAACAACTAACATGTGTTTTCCCCATGGAGGAAGAATTGTAGATTATTTTTAATACTTTGTATAAATTTGGCAACACTGCTTAATAATGTAAGGCTTTCAGCCCTAGTGACATATAACTTACTCATATGATTTATTTTCTCTAACCTCTCACTTATACAGAGATAGAAAAAAGCTGTTTCCGAACTTAGAGGCAAGACTACTTGTTGATTAAGTACTTCTTTATTTGTGGGCTGGAATCCTGAAATTACATGCTTGCTAATATTTCAGATTTCTAGTTGTCTCTGGAAGTAGTTATGTAGATCTGATTCAGTTTTAGCTGTTTGTGAAATATGCTTGTACATATTAGCAACTTCAAAGGCTAGGTCATAGCTTATTTGCACTACTGAAAAATAGGTTGTCACATCCTCTTATTTAAAAGTTTACAAAATAGTCTTTTTCAGCAGTTAAACAGGCTCTGTGGGGGAAAGATGGTCAGAGCTGACCCTCAGCTCAGCAGACATAGTGCTTATAAGAGCTGCACAATTAGCAGGAGTTATCATGTGACAGTGTTTTGTGAACTACAGGGTACAACATGGTACTGTCAGGAAAGCATGGTGTAATAGTAACTTTAAATGTAAAGGAAGAGTGGGGAGTGAAAACAAAGAAAGGGAGTGAGCTAGGAGATCTCAGTGGGCTAAGGCAAAGACAAAGAATATAAGCAAGAAAAAAAAAGATATACGAGGGGAGTGGCAGGTCAAGTACAAAAAATGTTTAAGGTGGGGACATAGGTTCATAGGTATATACTAGGCTAATAACCACAAGGGCCTTCATAAGTCTAGCCAGACAGCCCAACCCAAGTGTGCTTCTATGTATTGTGAGTTTATTATGAGAGGGTAAATTTCTAAAGGTTATGTGAGGGTATGTTAGTTTGAGCATAGTTGCTGTTGCCTCTGTGTCCTAGAGACAAGAGAAGATCTGGGGTGAATTTCTGATTTCCTATCCATTGGCCAAGGTTACACTTAAAAAGGGTTAGGGTTGGACTTCATTTTGCATTGATGTAAAGCCTTTTCCAGTACTTGGGGGATCCTCTGAGACACTTACCTGTCTCACCAACATGTCCTATTTATGTGTCAAGCAAAATTTAATTCCTTGGTTTTAGTAGTTCTGATGCTGTTTATTTTGTATATGTGCAAAAGATCTGTGATGGTATCGGCAAGTACCAGCATAGCCAGCTGGAGTTTTGTAAAGAATGATATGTCCTTTGAATATCAAATTGATTTATACAAGATGCTTGTGTTACAAATGTATTACAACTGTATGTCATTTGTATGTCAAACTTTGTATCAATGCTTGTGCCGAAATTATATTTGTGAGATTTGCTTGTGTTAAAATGTATCAACAGTGCACCCTGCTTAAATGAAAAGAAATTTAAATGTATTATTGTAACTGAATTAAATATATATGTTTTAATAGAGGATACTGGCACAGCAGAGGTTAACCAGCTAACTTACTTTAAGAAAAATAAGGTAAATGTAAATGAGCTATTTAACCATTAAAATGGCACTCCATAGTGCTGAATAGGACTGGAGATGCTAGATCTGAGAAAAAGGCCTTTGTTCAATAGCTCAGTAAAAATACAGGACACCCCAGGCACTGCCATAAACATTTAGATGTGTATTGTAGCTGTCTATGCTAAATTCCTGTCTCAGCTTCAAAGGGGAGTACTGCAAAAACTGAAAGCTGTTGACCAGATGAGGTCATTCTGCCAGCCCTCTTGGAAATTATATTTTAGATATTACAAAGATAAATTTCAGAGTACTGAGTATTCTGTTTTGGGGAACCTGACTAGAAAGACTCACATCCGCAGCATCATGCCTTGCAGTAGTGAGTAACTTAACTGGGAACAGTAATTATTTTAGATTCAGTCAGGAATATAGTGAAGCTTAGTTTAGAGAGTGTTTTTCTTTATTTGTATGAGTCTATCCATCAATGTTAATTTCAATATTTTCTGCAATTTGAACTCTGTGGTGTATTGTAAATATATATTCAATATTTCCATGTTCTTTTATTATTTATTATTAAATATATTTAAAACTTTTATTGTAGCTGATCCTTGTAAAAAGTATCTGAGCTTTGAAAGTACTTATATTTATTTGGTGACACTGCGTGGGCCACTCCAGAAGGCCTAGTTGTCTTGGTCAACTACTATCATTTGTATTAGTATTAATATTGCACCGTATAATTGGATACCCTTTGTAAGAGCCTTATAGTAACTGATTGATGGCAGTGAATCTATCTTATACTCTGGGCTAATCTGGTAGAGCAGGTATGCTGTGGCAGCCTTTCCCAAGTAAGTGTGTGTGTGAAAATTAAATCTTAAAGAGTGTGTGTGTCAGCTACTTGGGGCAGGGACAGAAAGCACTGGATTCACAGAGAGGGTGCTGGAGGACTTGGCTTAGATACTTGGCTGAGGACCTTACCCTATAGCTGTACCAGTGTAGATTCTTACTGGAGACCTGGAGGGCAACAGACATAGAGACATCCAGACCTCAGGCTGAGATTGTTCCCTATGTGCCAAGGGAAATTGTGCTTGATGCAGAGAGGTCTGCATCTGGAAATACTGAGTGTATCCAGTTGTATTCCAACTGCATGTTCCTCTCCAGTGTTTATCCTTGTCAAGTCTGTGAGGGAAGCAGGCTCCTTGATTACTGGTCCAGTGAGGGGATGTCACATATTGGTGGCAGTGGTGGCCATCAGATATTAGTAGCAGTGGTGGGCATCACAAGGTCCATCAGAATTTGATCTGCAGATGCCTTGCATTCTAGGCATATGTTGTCTCTCAGTAACCTGTAGGACACTGATTATATAGACAGTTCTTTAAGGTGATCCATACAGGACAATGTGGTTATACCCTGGATTCTCTTGCTAAAGAACCTTTGTAGGTGACTCATCTGTTCCATATGTCTGGTCAGCTACATGCCAAAGAGGGCATTATACTCAATGATAGTCCTGATAAGGGACAAATAAAGTGGCTCTGTGACTTCCTTGGACCTTGATGCCATGCCCTTATTTATTAATTGGGCGACATAGAATGATTTTCTTACTACCTTGGCCATATATTGGTCAAAGGCCAGATTATTGTGTACATATGTTTCCAGATCCCTGACTACTGGGTCAACTCTTAAGTGCGTCTTATCAATAAAGTAATTAGCCTGTGTGGCAGTTTTTCCATAAGGCACTATAATTCGTTTATTGGCATTGAATTTTAGTCTGTGACTTTCGCACCACTGATATTTCTGTGTTAGAGTCTCTTGTAAGATGTATGTGTCATGAGGTGAAATCTCTGATAGCTCCTAATTTGTAGTCATCTTTGATCATGGTCATTCAAAGGCCCTTGACATTAGCCATTACCTCTGACAAGTAGATGCCAAATTGAAGTGGTGCCAACAAGGCACCTTAAGGTACCCCACTGATGATTGGTCTCTTAATGGAGGTGGTTTGACTATTCTTGACTTCTTGGGACCTGTCTCTGAGCCAGAGTGCAACTTAGTGAGTTAAATAGGGGTTTATGCCCACATTGGTGAATTTGTCAAATATCCTTCAGTGGGTATTGTATAGACATTTTAGCCAGGTCCAGGGGGGCAGTATGTAGCATTTTACCCTCATCCATTCTTTATTTACCTTCTCAAAGAAGTATGCCAGGTTTAGTAGTTATGGTCTTCCCTTGACAAAGCCAAACTGGGAAGGGTCCAGTAGCTGAATGTTGCCTATATCTTTGTTATTCATTTTCAAGATAATTCATGCCATGGCTTTGCATATCAGACTATTAAAAACTAAGGGTAATGCTGCTCAACACCAGAAGTCTAAACCTCAAGATGCATGCACTCGAGACTCTCGTCAGTATGGAGAATATTGATATCTGTGCAATAACAGAAACCTGGTTCAAGGCTCCCGAGAGCACCCCAGCACTAACAGGATATACTTCATACCATGCTTTTCGGCCCAAAAACTCAGACCGAACCACAAAAGGAGGGGGAGTATCCATATTTATCAAAGATACCCACACCTCCAGGTTAGTGGCACTGCACAAAGCATCGGAGACCATCCATGTGCAACTAACAGTGGGCAAAACTGCCTTTCAGTTTGTAGCTTGCTACAGACCACCCTCCCAAACACAGGAACCCCACTTGGCTTTCCTGAGAACACTGGAGAATATGAAGGTCTCTCCAAACACCATTATATTGGGTGACTTCAACTACCCAAACATTGATTGGGAAAACTACTCAAGCCCAAACACCCTCGCCCAACAGTTCCTAGAATTTATAAACTCAAATGCTATGGAACAACTGGTCATCACTCCCACAAGAGGGGGAAACATACTGGATCTGGTCATCACCAACATGTGGTCTCTGTTCCACAACAGAGGTATACCCCTCATTGTTAAGATCAGACCATAAACTAATCTCACTGGACATCCATATTCCATCCCCACCCCCAGCCAAGGAAACCATAGTGAAGAACTTCTCAAAAGCAAACTTCAAACTTCTCAAAACCGAGGTGGAATCCTTCAAAGCCCCCAGGCCAGTGGAAAACATGGCCCAAAATGCAGAATCCTTTACAAAAGCATCCTATGGACACCTACAGGAATGCATGGAGCATGCTATCCTAAATAAAACCAAGACTCACTCCTCCAAAGGCAGGAGATCTGTCTGGTGGACCCCAGCCATAAATAAGCTATACAACAGAAGGAAAAAGCTACTACATGATAGAGCAAAATCCCAAAAAGGGAAGGCATCTCTGATCAGTACTAGTAAGAAACTACGATCCATCATAAAATCATTTAAGGCCAGCTTTGAAAAGAAAATTGCACAAGACACTAAAGATAATCACAAAGCCTTCTTTAGTTATGTCAGGAACCTGGGAAGCAACTCCCAGATATGCTCTGAGTTAGTGCAAAATGACAAAAAATACACTGAACCCACAGACATTGCCAACATCCCGGCAGAAAAGTTCAGTGCAAACTCCCCCCCCTTCCCCCCCAAAACAGCAAATGTCTATCCCAACAGAGAGTATTCTTCCTGAGATCACAGATGCACAGGTGAGAGCTGCCCTCTCCAAAGCAAAAATCACAGCATCAATGGGACCAGACGGTGTCCCGGGCTGCGTCTTACACGGGCTCCAAGAAGAACTAAACCCTCATATATAGTCACTGTTCAATCTCAGCCTTACTACAGGATATGTACCCAAGGAATGGTGTACAGCAACAGTGGTCCTGCTCTACAAAGGTGGTGCCACAACAGACCCCAGAAACTATCGCCCTATAAGTCTGAATAGCCTGATCTGCAAAGCTATGGAGCGTATCATCATGGAAATCATAAACAAAGACATTGGGAACCTCCAGACACTGGATCCTACCCGATTCGGCTTTGTTAAGGGCAGATCTTGCCTCTTGAACCTGGTTGACTTCTTTGAAACAGTTACCAAAGCCATAGATAAAGGGAAGGTAGTCCACACAGCCTACCTGGACCTCGCAAAAGCCTTCGACACAATACCCCACTCGGGCATCATAAATAAGCTCACTAGCTTAAATATCAACCCCTATGTCACAAGATGGGTTGCAAACTGGCTCAGGGATAGAACCCACATGGTCAGAATAGCAGGTGCAATGTCAGACTCTAAACCAGATACAAGTGGCGTCCCGCAAGGCTCAGTCCTGGGACCTCTCTTGTTTGGTATATATTTCTCTGAGGTACAGGCTAACATGGGTGGACTATGGCTGACCAAGTTCACAGATGACTGCAAACTGGGTGCCATAATCGACTCTCTGGCTGACACAAGCATCCACCAAAAGGGTCTCACAGAGATGGATAACTGGTGCCAGAGCCATGGCCTAAAGCTAAATGCCAAAAAGCGCATAGTCATCCCCTTTGGGAAGAACAAAATGCCCACAAATTACCACATAGGTGGTAATCCATTAAGTACGGAAGAAGTAATTAGGGACCTGGGGACCCAAGTAGATAGCAATCTCTCCTTTGACACTCACGTTGCCAAAGTGGTTAAAAAGACCTTCTATATAGCTCACCTTATCACGAAAGGGTTCACATCTAGATCAAGAGAGGTCATTGTGCCCCTCTACTCATCACTTATCAGTCCCATAATTGAATACAATGCCCCATTTGGGATGCACCTTACCCGACACCTGCAGAAACTGGAAAGACCCCAAAAGTACCTCACCAAGAGGATCAAGGGACTCAAACAGATGCCCTATGAAGTTCGGCTAAAGAAACTCCAGCTCTACTCAGTTGCATACCGCCTACTCAGAGGCGATCTATGTCTGACGTATAAAGCCATGTCCAACCCAGAATTAATGGACATGCTTCACCTCAGGAAATCCACATCCCTTAGAGCTACATGCTCCAGGGACTTGAACCTCAGCACAGAAATAAATAGGACATGCTGGAGGGACAGATTCATATCCCAGAGGCTCCCCTCACTCTGGAACAAAATCACAATCCATGTTAGGCAGAGCCCCTCAATGACCCTCTTCAAGAGAAATCTTGGCGAGTGGATGGGAGATCGTAAGTTTATCCCTGGGATCTCTTCTGTGTCCCTGCTTGACAGAGGTACAGTAAACTAACCTTAAAAGGGCTACCTTCTGTGACCTACTATACAGAGGCACAGTCAACTAATCTAAAAGGGTAGCAAAAGCCAAACACACTCTGGCTAGGCTTATAAATGCCCTAGGGCAGATAGCCTAGTATCAGCCTATGAACCTATGAACTAGTCAGACATACAGGTTTGTAGTTTCCAGGGTCAGTTGATGGTCTTCTCTTGTGAAGTGGAATAACCATTGCAGTCCTCCATTCTCATGGTACAAAGCTAATTTTGAGGCTATAGTTGAAAAGTGGCTCAAATGGTCCTGGTAGGTCATGTTTCAAGCTCTTTAGAAGGCATCTCAGTATGTTGTCAAGGCCTACTGAGGCTGTGTTTTTGGCTTTAGTGAACACTGCCAGGACCTATTCCCTGCTACTAGTTGGGGGAGTTATGTTAGTAGGTATTGCATGGGGAGATGCATGGGGAAAGTGGGTGGAAGGTGGAGAGTGGAGGGGGTGGAGCTTGAGTTGAGTTTGTCAGCCAGCAGATTCGCTATATCACTTAGCTCAGTGAAATTGGCATCGATGACCATGAATTTGACACACTGCTGTGTGCTGGTAATCTTAAAGTTGCATCAATGCACACAGACCACAAATAATCAAACAAAAGTGCGTATTCAGTAGTGAAAGCCATCGAAGAACAACTTACCACCAAGAAAATAAATATATAAAAGGAAGCTTTTAACAACTTATGTATACATGGCAACAGGTGCTAATTTATTCTGATGCAATCTTATTATGGACAAAAGCACTAAATATTCTGAATATCTTAAGTCATTAAAAGGCTTTGCCTTTGAGGATACAGACATAGCTGCCCTTGTGGTTGTATTTAGCCAGTGAGGATATCTTAACCTCAGTATAGGCTTTGTTGGACTTAATTATTCCTCATTGTTTCCTGTTTAGTTTAATTAGAAATATTTTTATCATTATGAAAGTTGCCCTTCATGATTTTAGCCATCACTTTTTTCCTTTTGATATATAGTTAGTATTCCACTAGTGTGGTTTGTTGTTAGAATTTGTTTTGGAATTATTTCTAGCAGGTATAGCAGCTTCTATACAGTCATTTGCATGGTTTTACAGGGTCTCTGTGAACAATTTTGCATAGGTTGCTGTGAACCCAGGGTTAGGAGGGGCATTGGATTTTGGCGAACTATCACATAATAGGATGTAGCTTGCTTTGGAATAGTTATTAACTGTTACAGGGTTTGCTATGGTTACCGGGTTGATTTTTATTTTGAAGGACACAGCTTTGTGGTCCGACCTCACCAGTGAGGATGTAAGACTGAGGGTGTATCCTGCACTCTCCCATATTGCTGAGTACCAGATCCAGTATGTTTGAACCTCTGGTGGGTTTACAGTCAAGGGTATTTGTGCTAATAAAGTCCAGGAATCGTTGTGTCTGCAAGTATGAGGTAGTTCATGTTTCCCAGTCTATAGTGGGGTAATTAAATTCTCCCATGAATAGGGTATTTGGTTTGATAGTGAGTGTCTCCAGTAGGTCAAGTTGTGGGATTTTTGAGACATAGAGGGTGACTTATAGCTTGCTAAGATATGGTATGGCAATTTGTCTACAGTGATTTGTATGTGGATAAACTCCAGAGCATTGTCCTGTTTAACCATCTTAAAGGTGTACTTGTTTCTAATGTAGATCGAAACTCCTCCACCTCTTTTTCCTGTCTGTACAGCTGATGGTTTACATGTCTGAAAGGCATTGAGGCCTTGCACTGCTGGAGTACATTTTGTGCACTTAAACGATGTCTTGGTAATGGCACAGATGTCTATATTCACACTGATCTCTGTGGCAGACTAAGTGAGATAAAATATTGAGGTTAATAGCTTACTGCAGATAGGCTAAGATCATAAAGAGTCAAAAGAAGGGACCCACAAAGAAGCAGAATGATTCAGTAGGAAATGAGCAGTGGAGGCTGGAGGAGGAGGAAGGTGAAAGGATGGTTAGATGCTCAAGGTGAGGCAGGGGATTAACACAGTGAGCTTTCAGGAGAAGATGGTATACAGTGTACCAAAGGCTGGCAATCAGGAGAGAGTCTGAGGGCTAGAAAAGGCAGTGTATACTCCCAAAGGAAAACAGGAAGAAGGAGGGATATTAGGATGAGACAGCTAGAGATAGTAAAGCAGATGAGGTGATGAACTGAGGAAAGGAGTGAGAAGGAAGACGTGGGGACTGTAGGGCTTCAGGAGAGGAAGCCAGGAGTAGAAGCAAGGGAAATGGAGTGAAGGGAGCACTGGGCAGGTGAGAGCTAGTAAGCAAGGAGGGAGAAACTGGCAGATAGGAGAAGGAGGAGTGCATTGCAGAGGCCGCGAAATGCTGATGATCCTTTGGTTGTCTGAGCCAATGACAGGCATTTAAGTTTCAGCTTTGAGGGATGGAGAAGGTATTAGGGCAGGAGGTGAAGGTCTTTCATTTCCACACTATGATCCTACAGTCATGAATGTATTACACAGTAATCTGCATGATTCAGAATTTTAAAGGTATTCCTTAGACTTCTGTCCATATTTTGTATTGTCTACCACTTTAAAAAGGTTAAAAGTATTAATTACATACATCATTTAAACTCACAAAGTTGTGATTCTTCTGAAATTAAATGATGTGTTATTATTTGCTAAGTTTCTATTACAACATTTTTGACTGATAATATTAGAGTACTGTAAAAAGTATTTCCCCCATGAGTTTCTAAAATAAATAAATAATAAAGTGAAAGGTGGTTGAGTTTCTATTATAGCATTTTTGACTTATAATATTAGAGTACTGTAAAACGGATTTCCCCTATGAGTTTTCTAAAGTAAATTAAATAAACAATAAAGTGAAAGGTGGTTAAGCACCTGAAGAGGAAATCAGTAGAGAAATGAGAGAGATGGCAGACGAAAGGAGACTAAGTGAGAAGGAAAGGAGGGATAGTCAGGGGTGATGTGGTCAGAAGGAGGAACAGTACAGGGGAGCCAGAGGACAAGCAGGTCTTCCTTAGCTGGAGCTGGAGTGCAGGTGGGGTGAGATTCAGTCATTAGGGGTATTATGCGGAGAATGGGAGTAGGCGGAGTATGTGCTACATAGGTAATAGTTCTGTATTTCTATTCAACAGTCACTACTTGGTATATTTGCATTTGTTTGCATTTATCAAAAAAAAATAATGAACAATTTGTTTACTTTTTATATAGGATCTTTCTTAACTGCATATACTAAATTAATGAACTTATGTGTTACTGTTGTTTTATACCCTTCATTCCTTGAGTTGTAGCCCAAACTTTTGGCAATTAGAGCTCTAATAATCTTGCCACTTAACTTAGGTCTGATGTACCCATGGCTAGTGTCTAGTGTCTAGTTGTAGGCATCTTGTTTGAAGGATACCCCTTGATTCAATCTGACATTGTTGACCACAATTTTAATTCCTTGAATATACAGGTCAAGTTAGGGGTATCCTTCCTTAGCAACTGTGAATGTTGGCTGTAGTATCTTCAGTACCACTGGAGTTTCTCATTTTTAGTGTGTATATGTGTGTGTGTGTGTGGGGGCATTCCATCAGAACTGAGAGGCCATTAATCCCAGCACCCACCAGAATTCCCTCTCTATAACCATTGTTTCTAGAGTCATTTTTGGAAGCACTGAGGCAGAGATCCTACCTTATATGTTGTAAGGTAGGCTCTCTAGTTGTTGGAATATTATATAAACCCAAGGGAAGTGGTGAAATTTGACTTGGGGATACTGAAGGAAAAGGTAAGGCTTTGAAAGAAATCCACAGCAAACCTCTCAACTGATCAGATTTTTGCAGAATGTCCAGATTTTTCCTCATATTTTGATCAGTTACTCATACAGTTTATGGTTTTCAGGCAAATCACTGAAGACCAAAGTCACTAAATAATAATAGACATTTGAATTTTAGACTTCATATCCTTCAGAAAATGCACACAAAAACAAAATATCTTATTTTAGCAACTTTCTAAATTTGTAAGAGCAATATTTAAAATCTGTTCCTATATTTCGGCCTTTACCCTCCCCCCATCCACTCAACTGCCCAGATTTTTGTAGAGTTCCCAGATTTTTGCCTAATACTTTTGATCTGCTGTTCATAACATTTATAGTTTTCTGGCAAAGCTCTGGAAGTATCTGAGGACTGAAGTCAATAAATAATGACACACATTTGAGTTTCAGACTTCATATCCTTCACAGAAATGCATGTTAACACAAATCCTGAGACTCAGACAACTTTCTAAGTTTATAAGAGGAATTTTTAAAATGTGTCCCTATTTTTGGGGGTCTGCTTCCCCCCATAATTTCAGACTTTGTCCAGATTTCTTGCACTAAGAGGTTGAGAGGTATGATCCACCCCCACCCCCATTATTTTGGCTTTTTCCAGATATCTTGTGCTAAGAGATTGAGAGGTATGATCACTCGCAGTTATTCAGCTTTTTCCAGATATGTTGTACTAAAATTCTGGGAGGTAATGTCCACAGTTAGTTCCAGAGCCATCACCAAGTCGTCCTAGGATAGTGCATGAAGGGAAGATGCAGTTGCTCAGATAGAGGTAAATGTGAATGCCCTTGGTTCTTAAATAGCAATTACTGAAATCAGTCAAATTGTTAAAACCCTGGGTGGAATAGCCAATCCAAGGGGCAAGTAACTCAACTGAAAATGGCAAACCTTATCAAATTTGTGAAAATACCTGCTGTCCCTGTGGATGAGTGGATGAAGAAACATCTCCCTGATATCTATAGTAACCATCAGGGCTTGAAGAGCAGTGCTTTAGCCTTAAAAAGTCCGGGATGGGCTTTCATGGACTCTTCTTTCTGGGCACTACAGACCTCCATGTTCAAGTTCTGTTTTGGTGCAAGTTTTATGACACCTGGTTATAAATATTATTGTAGGATTGGGAGAGCAGATGCTCTTGATACTTGACACTGTGGAATGTCTGACAAGTTTGGTTTTCTTAGGGACTGTATCTTCCTGCCTTGAAATAGTATCTTTAGCACCATTTTGTCTCTTGGGATGCTTTCCCAGTTTCTTTTGTACTGGCTTACCCTTCCTACTGTTTTTGGTGGTGGGAGGCTGCGGTTAGGACTTTTAGGATGGTAATGGTGAGGGAGAACATCCATGTAGTCATGGCTGCTCTCTGTATCTACAGGACAGGGACCCTTAGGTTTCCTTTTCTAAACTGCCTGCCATCTTCTTATACTTTCCCTTCTTACCCGTCACTTGCTTACCTGTTCCTGTCTGCAGTAACAGGAACCCAATTGAGATTAGTAATTCTTGTCAATCCTAGGCATGGAGAAGAGAAAAAGTTGCTTCATTGACTACCTAGTCTTGCTCCTTTTCTCTACTTTTTGAATACTTCAGTAGTGGGGTTCCCAAAGAGAAGGTCATAATAAGATATATAATAAGAATTAAGGAGGCACACTCTGACATATACCAGTAGGGGGTTGTAGCCTCAGCTAGGCATGACACCTGTTTGCTAACACTGCAGATGCCATGCAGAATGTTATTTCCACAGCATCAAAGCCACACTTGTTGCCTAAATTAACACCTGACTGTATGTGATTCAATATTTATGCCTTCAGATTCTCATCAGACACATCCCCAGTGTTTTCCTTCATTTGGTCTTATGTCTCTTACACTCAGAGGCTGTAAAGGGCACAGTGGGGTCTGTGCACAATTTCTTCCCATATTGGTTTAGCACTCTGCTTTGCTTAACATTGGGAAGAGCGTTAGAAGATGGTACTAGAACCCAGCCACTGGGGATGCTCAAGCCAGTGCATTTCTTTGTGCCGGTCCCAAGCCCGGATAAATGGAGAGGGTTGCGTCAGGAAGGGCATCCGGCGTAAAATTTTGCCAAATCATACATGCAGACAACAGTACAGAAATACATACCGGATCGGTCGAGGCCCGGGTTAACAATGACCGCCACCAGTACTGTTGGCCAACAGGGTGCTGGCGGAAATTGGGCTACTGTTGGCCGAAGGAGGAGAAGAGGGGGGAAGGCATGCCAGAAGGCATGTAAAGGCTAGGACTGCGATAGTGAGGGTCAGAACTTTGAATGTTGGCAGTATGACTGGTATAGGGAGAGAGCTAGCTGATATGATGGACCGAAGAAAGGTTGGTATATTGTGTGTGCAAGAGACCAGATGGAAGGGGAGCAAGGCTAGGTGTATCTGAGGCAGTTTCAAATTGTTTTATCATGGTGTGGATGGGAGGAGAAATGGCATAGGGGTTATTCTGAAGGAACAGTATGCTAAGAGTGTTTTGGAGGTGAAAAGCGTGCCAGATAGAGTGATGTTTATGAAGGTGGAAATTGATGGTGTAATGATGAATGTTGTTAGTGCATATGCTCCACAAGTTGGGTGTGCGATGGATGAGAAAGAACAATTTTGGAGTGAGTTGGATGAAGTGGTGATGACTGTACCCAAGGGTGAGAGAGTGGTGATTGGAGCAGATTTCAATGGGCATGTTGGTGAAGGGAACAGAGGGGATGAGGAAGTGATGGGTAGGTATGGTGTTAGCAAAGGAATGCAGAAGGTCAGATGGAAGTAGATTTTGCAAAAAGAATGGACATGGCTGTGATGAATACGTATTTTAACGAGAGGGAGGAGCATAGGATGACATACAAGAGTGGAGGAAGATGTACACAGGTGGATTATATCTTATGTAGAAGGGCCAGTCTGAAGGAGATTGGAGACTGTAAAGTGGTGGCAGGAGAAAGTGTAGTTAGGCAGCCTAGGATGGTGGTTTGTAGGATGACATTGGTTATCAAGAAGAGGAGGATGAGTGTGAGGGCAGCACCAAGGATCAAATGGTGGAAATTGAAAAAGGGTAATTGTGAGGTGATGTTCAGGGAAGAGTTAAAACAGGCACTGGGTGGCAGTGAAGAGTTACTGAATAGCCGGGTAACTACAGCAGAGCTAGTAAGAGAGATGGCTAGAAAGGTGCTTGGTGTGACATCTGGAAAGAGGAAGGAGGACAAGGAGACCTGGTAGTGGAATGAAGTACAGGAGAGTATACAGAGAAAGAGGTTGGTGAAGAAGAAGTGGGATTGTCAAAGAGATGAAGAAAGTAGACAAGAGTAAAAGGAGATGAGGTGCATGGCAAAGAGAGAGGTGGCGAATGCTAAGGATAAGGCATATGAAGAGTTGTATAAAAGGTTGGACACTAAGGAGGGAGAAAAGGACCTGTACCGATTGGCTAGACAGAGGGACCGAGCTAATAAAGATGTGCAGCAGGTAAGGGTGATAACAGATAATGAGGGAAACGTACTCACAAATGAGGAGAGTGTGTTGAGCAGATGGAAAGAGTACTTTGAGGGGGTGGTGAATGAAGAGAATGAGAGGGAGAGAATTTGGATAATGTGCAGATAGTGAATCATGAAGTGCAGTGGATTAGCAAGGAGGAAGTAAGGATAGCTATGAAGAGGATGAAGAACGTAAAGGCTGTTGGTCCAGATGACATACCTGTGGAAGCATGGAGGTGTTTAGGTGAAATGGCAGTGGAGTTTTTAACTAGATTGTTTAATGAAATCTTGGAAAGTGAGAGGATGCCTGAGGAATGGAGAAAGAGTGTTTTGGTACCGATTTTTAAGAATAAGGGTGATGTGCAGAGCTGTAGTAACTACAGAGGGATTAAACTGATCAGTCACAGCATGAAGTTATGGGAAAGAGTAGTGGAAGCTAGGTTAAGAAGGGAGGTGATGATTAGTGATCAGCAGTATGGTTTCATGCCAGGAAAGAGCACTACAGATGCGATGTTTGCTCTGAGAGTGTTGATGGAGAAGTACAGAGAAGGTCAGAAGGAGTTGCATTGTGTCTTTGTGGATTTAGAGAAAGCATATGACAGGGTGCCTAGAGAGGAGTTGTGGTATTGTATGAGGAAGTCGGGAGTGTCAGAGAAGCATGTAAGAGTGGTACAGGATATGTACAAGGGTAGTATGACAGCGGTGAGGTCTGAGGTGGGAGTGATGGATGCGTTTAAGGTGGAGGTGGGATTACATCAAGGATCAGCTCTGAGCCCTTTCTTATTTGCAATTGTGATGGACAGGTTGACAGATGAGATCAGACAGGAGTCCCTGTGGACTATGATGTTTACAGATGACATTGTGATCAGTAGTAAGAGTAGGGAACAGGTGTAGGAGACCCTGGAGAGGTGGAGATATGCTCTAGAGAGAAGAGGAATGAAGGTCAGCAGGACTAAGACAGAATATATGTGTGTGAATGAGAGGGAGGATAGAGGAATGGTGAGGATGTAGGGAGTAGAGGTGACGAAGGTGGATGAGTTTAAGTACTTGGGATCAACAGTTCAGAGTAATGGTAAGTGTGGAAGAGAGGTGAAGCAGATAGTGCAGGCAGGATGGAGTGGGTGGAGAAGAGTGTCAGGAGTGATTTGTGACAGACAAGTACCAGTAAGAGTGAAAGGGAAGGTTTACAAGAGGGTAGTGAGACCAGCTATGTTATATGGGCTGGAGGCAGTGGCATTGACAAAAAGGCAGGAGTCAGAGCTTGATGTGGCAGAGTTGAAGATGTTAAGATTTGCACTGGGTGTGACGAGGATGGACAGGATTAGGAATAAGTATATTAGAGGGTTAGCCCAGGTTGGAAGGTTTGGGGACAAAGCCAGAGAGGCAAGATTATGTTGGTTTGGACATGTGCTGAGGAGGGATGCAGAATATATTGGGAAAAAGATGCTAAGGATGAAGCTGCCAGGTAACAGGAAAAGAGGGAGACCTAAGATAAGGTTTATGGATGTGGTGAGAGAGGACATGCAGGTGGGTGGTGTGACAGAGCAAGATGCAGAGGACAGGAAGAAATGGAAACAGTGGATCTGCTGTGGCAACCCCTAACGGGAGCAGCCGAAAGAAGAAGAAGAAGATTAGAAGACGGTACTAGCTTTGACCCCTTTTCTGAATCCATAGATACCATTGCTGGATCAACCATAGAGTCTTTAGGACTGCTGGACCCCAGCGTTATATCAGCCACGAAGCTTCTATATGGGAACTTGTGAGACTCCAGGTGACTATGTATCCAGTTCTTTACAAGCTACTACCTGGAGCCTCTGAGGCTACAGGAACTGTCAAAGTTTAGGGGCATCTAGACACATTAAATTCAAAAATCTTTTCAGGGTGCCTGATAGTTGTTTGGCTTCTGATTTATATTGATATTTCATCATACAAAGAGTAGCTCCAAATAAGATTACCTCTCTGGGTGAAGTTAAGGATATGGTATCATCAATATAATATCAGGAGGTGGGTTGGGGTGAGTAATTTGGAAAGAGTAGTGCAAATTATCTCTCTCAGTCTCTGAGGAGTCAATGTCCATTGTCAGAGAGGGATTCCTATCAAATAACTGAATGCATAAATTATCGAACATCATATGGTCAAATTGAAATCATCGACAATTCAGTCCATCAAATCATTCTGCTTGAGATTGTGTTACAGCAGGGATCAAGAAATTTGCACATTTCCCCAGTGTAGTGTGATCTCAGAGTTGGTATATATAATTAGCAGGGGGTGTGGGGGGCACAGGCACCTGCATGGGGGATTCCGGGGGGCTTGTACCCCTGCAAAAGTAGTTTTTGTGGTGCATGCTGGTGTTGTCTTTGTTTTGGGTTTGTTTTGACAGATTGAATTGTCAGTGACATGATTTCGACCATATGACATTCAACAATTTGTCTGTTAGATTTATTTGATAGGTATTAACCAGAGAGATAACTGGATAGCTCTAGAGTAGAATAAACTCTTTAAACAGGAGGCCAGTGGAAAAAGCTCCAAACCATAGTCAAATGTAGTAAAAAATATACATAGTTCATATACATTCTCAGTAACAATATCAATGAAACATCATCTTGAGACAGCTGCACTGCAGACATTCAGAATTCATCAGTTATATTTTAAATGACCCGAAATGAAGAGCAATGTCACTTCTAAAAGACAGCTTAGCTCATAAGAGTCAGGGACAAAGCAAAAAAAAAAAAAATAAAGAAATCATGGACCGTTTTAATTGAAAATTTTCATTTTAATAAAAAACTACATCGAATGAGTACTGGCTTGAGTAAGCACTAGAAGTACAAGACGAAAAGATCATGGCCTGTCAGCAGGAAGGTACAAGGTTCAAATCTTGCATCAGAGAATACTACGGAATGTCTAGGAAGAGGTTTATCAGTACTGACTGATGTTATGATGAACAAAAAGAGCAGGAAGTATAACAGACTGATGTAAGGACTACTAAATTTAACAATTTTTTGTACAAAAGTACAAATTAAAGTACAGACAGAATTTAACATCTGAAGACCGGCAGATAGAATGCAACTAGTAGTTCACAGGGGGGAACCTCTTGGTAGTATTACATTAAAAAGTACACAGCGAGATTAGTATGCTACTAATGAATTATATGACATATGGCAGTGTGATATAAGTAAGCAAACTGTGAGTGGTAGAGTGATTACTGCATTATATATACTACAATTATTCAACATTTCTTTTTAACAAACCTTGGCGCAGTTTGTCTGAGTTGGTGGTAGCTCAGGTGGATGCAAAAAATCCAGTGGGACTTATCTAAACAAAGAGTAGGGGAAGTTCCCTGGTGCCCGAATAAAAATCCTTTATTCAGTATAAATACCACATTGGGTCTCCCCTGAAAATAACCCACTTGCGTAGTGGGACTAACCTGGTCAACAAAGCATAAATAAATTAAATAAATAAACAAAATATCATAAAAACAATACTACAAAAGAGATCATCTTTGCCAAGAGTTACAACTTTAGAGTTCATTATATATACTCTAAGGAAACTGTAGGAAGCCAAGCCTCCCACATAAGAGGTATGGTATATGGCCCTCTCAAGAAATGTTTTTCATAATGTTTCACAAAATTTAAGAGACTGTTTTGAAATACTGTGCATTGTACAATCAAAACAGAACCAGATGGGGTGGGAGTAGCTAGCAGTGATTAGGGTATACCACTTAAGAACGGGAACACTTGAAATAAAATATTCAGCTGAGTAACAGAGAGTATAATTAGTGGGAACCCACATGTCAACTGCCAGGATCATATATGTATGAAGTGCAATCCAATCTGGTAGGGAATGAAGCAACAAGGCAAGAAAGGCTGTAGAAAAGACATGTAGTGCAATGTGAAAAAATTACTGGAGCTGGGAAGACGAATATAAGTTACAGTCCTACTTACTTATGCTTCACTCAGTAAAACACATTGCTAACACCTGTGAGACTGAAAGAATGACAGCGAACAAGCCAGATTGTGAATTACAAGCATCACTCATCGTTAAACAGCAAGGCAAGTAAAAAATGCAAAATTTCTTTCACACTGTGCCTGGTAATACACACTAAGAATATCTCTGGAATAAAACAGTAACATCTAAGTCGAGTAGCATGGTAAAGGGTCTTGAAGTCCTTACTTTTATTCTCTCCATTTCAGTCTAGGGTTTGTGTGATTATTAGCAAGTCAGTTGACCAGAGCAAAGTTCTCAGGTCATCCATGGAAAGAAGCAGTTGTACTTCTTGGTGTTTCTTACAAACGTGAAAGACAGCATTGTCTAAGTTCATTACGCAGGACATCCATTAGAAAATACTTTTATTATGACATTTTTATTTTTTTTTTTATGTAAAAGTAGGGTTTGATTAGTAGCAAAGAAGAAATTTAACAATATGAACTGGCATTTCTTTTCTACATGATGATATAAAGCATTAATCAATCATTCATGTTCCCCCTTTTCTGGTAATCACTTTATCATTTTTTATAGTAATGGTGAAAAATAGACTCTATCCTTGTTAACAGCATGCAAACGCCATTGATCCAGACCTGAAGAGAGTAGTAGGTCATCACAAGGTGTGCATGCACAGACACACGCACACACGCACATGCACACACGCACACACACGGGCATGTGCACACACACGCACACATGCACACATGCACACATGCACACACACATACACACATAAACCACATGCAGCAGAGAACCAGTCCTTAGCAGGATGCCACTCCATGCAAGTGTATCACAGGGTAGATAGACAGACACACATGCACACACACACATGCACGCACACACACAAGCACACACACACACACACACACACACACACACACACACACACACACACACACACACACACACACACACACAGAAAGTACATTCGTAAGGCAAGGAACCAGACCTGAACCTGCCTCTCACATATGCTAAATGAAGCTATATGCTTCACATCAACTTACAGACTAAGTTTACCTTGGGCCAAAGACAGTTTTTTTTTAAAAACAGACCATTTCACACACTGGCTCTTTAGAGGATCCTGCATATGAGTATGTGTTCTTTTGAATTCAACTTCTTGATTGTTTTAAATGTATACTTATCTACCAGATTATTTTGAATTATATTTACTGTTTAAAATAACAATATTTGTTTGCATGCTTGTTTTGAATTTGAATATATGGAATATTTTTACAGCAGGAAGTGAAACAAAATTTATTAACCCATATTAAAAAAATTAACCATTTCAGAACTCTTGAATTATAAAAGACCACTGAGTCTGCTGTCATTCTAATCCAACCATATCCATACTCAGCAATTACAACCACTTTATTGACTGAGAATACTTCAGTTGTCCAGCATTGATTCACAGTAAAATATTCTAACTTACTTCATACAAATGCATACTAGTCCTACAAAACCACACTATGACTATGTGCTTACTTATTACAGCAGATTCAGTCATTTTCATCTACTGTCAGCTCATATATCCATCAATTACAACCACATTGTTGACTGTGTCCCTCATCTATCTGACTTTGGTAGTAATAATAATAACAATAATAATAATAATAATAATGATAATAGATACATAAATGCATTTCAGATTTATTTCTCAGAATCACACAATAGCATTAGTAGGGTATTCCAGCTTACTTCACACA
Organism: Protopterus annectens; assembly: GCF_019279795.1. Lineage (NCBI taxonomy): Eukaryota > Metazoa > Chordata > Ceratodontiformes > Protopteridae > Protopterus > Protopterus annectens. Next base: position 612,814,407 of record NC_056745.1, read on the forward strand.
AATTCTTAATGTACACTTGTAAGAAATAATGGGAGGGTAAGGTGTTTACCTGACAAACACAAGTTATAGGGTTTGATTCTCATCTTTTAGAGGGAAAATGGCTAATCTTAAAATGGCCCACATGGGCACCTAGCCTAGTGCATACCTATGAACCTATACATTACAATGCTTTACTGTAGTTCTGTTGCAGATTACGTGCACCTTGGGCTCTGGGTAATTTTGAAACCATGCCTCCTCCCCCCACATACCTTTTTATCATACATAATTATGCATATACTTTTAGAGTCACTTTCCTGGTTGTTAAGAAGTGTTGAGTGTTTCCTGGTTGTTAAGAAGTGTTGGGTGTTTTTTCCAGCAGGAAATGAAAATGAAATAAAATTTACTAATCGATAACAAAATGTCCCATTTCAGAACATTTTAATCAAAAAGACTACTCAGGCTGTAGTAATTATAATAAAGCAAAGGCTGTACCCATCAGTTTTGACCATTTTATTGACCCTTTCTCTATGGCACAGAGGGATAGAGCCTTAACTTCACCCAAGATGATTTCAGTTAGCAGCTTGGTGATGGTATAGATGGCCATCAATAAAATGGCCATAGTTTGTAACTGCGTCTCATAGTAAGTATTCAAACAAGCTTTACTCAAATGTACACTAGTCTTGCAAAGTCAGGCAAAGCCAGACAAATGACTGTTTAACTTGATAATGACAGTGGGGTCATTTCATTTTATCCACAATCAATCCCCTATACCCAGCAACTATAGTGATATTTAATATTCATTCTCTTGCTTTTGTTGGATATGTACAGTTACAGCATATTATCTGTGGGGCAGCTGACTGAAATAAACAAGGCATGAAATAGTAAAGTAACAGTCATAGCATCTTGTTAACAGCATGTTATTTTTATGTCTGCTTTCCAAGAATTATTTCATCCTCTTTTGGAAATCTTGACTTAAGGAGGAAATACAGAATAGTACAGAGTTTGTATAAAGTTAACAGAATGTTTATATATTTTATAGAATAATCAAATTATGGTATACACAGGGATAAACACAGCTTCATTCACACTTATGAATATATTTTGTACAACTTTGTTACAATTTGTTACAGATGAAAAGGCACTTAGGATGAAAACATAATGAATAACTAAACTGTGCATGATATGTGACTGCATGAAATACTTCATTGCTTATGATTTTGTGGGTCTCTGCCTTTGAGTGCCCAAAACAAGTACTGGTATATAGGAATATCACATTTGCATTAAAATACATATTACAATCAGTTCTGTTATAACATGCATCTCATAGCATTATTTTACCTGGAGAATATTTCATGAAATGATAGAAAATGGAAAAATAAAACATAAATGTTTTCTTGTCTGTGGTGACCAACATGTAGCATAAACAGACTATCTTATATTATATTTAACAAATACAGTATCTTTTCTATACTGCTATGTCCAGTGTGGTATACTCTACAGACCACAAATGCATATAGTGTGTATTGCACAACAAAGTATGTTCAGTTCAATTTTGTTGTGCAATTTTGGTTGGTATATTTGTGTTTTGATTGCTAGATTGCCTTGCTGTGTAATATTCTGTTTTCAGACTAACCCCAGGGAAAAGGGTGCACTTCACAAGTCTGGTGTAGCTACAGTGTTAAAGACACAAATAATCAAATACTGTGACCCCATCTCTATTACATAGAAGGATAGAACCCAAATGACAACCCAGATGATTCAAGCACATTAATAGGGCAATGATGGATTGGGGAATAGCAGAAAGTGCCTTACATCAGCTCAATCATCTGATAGCAGGTAAATTATAGCTGTGATGGAAGCCAGAGGATGATTTCTTGTTGCTGCACATAGTTTATCACTGAGTAGCTGAGGAGTCATAAGTGAAAGAGCATTATGGGTGGGATACCTATTTTGAACTGTTCCCCTGGCTGATTTATGTTTGCTTTTTCCCACATATTTCAAAAGCCTTAGCTCTTGATTTATAAATGAAAATGTCTTCCCAGCTCTCATGGCAGTCTTAGGAGTTGATTACAGAGGTCATTCTCAATCTGGAGAGGATGCCTGCCTGTCAGGTCATAGTGGAATCCATCTGGATCTTTGTCCCCTCTTAACTGGTATGGCAGTATTAGGGGTACTATGCCATTAAGGTCATTATTCCTCTCTAGAAAAGAAGGCCCAACTATTAGGTCACAACACGATTTGGTCATACTCATGCCTTCTTGTGAGGGATGAGAGATGGGAATAAATAGGCTGACATGGAAATGGACAGTGTCAGCAGAAGAGAAGAAGGGGCAAAAAAGTATTCTGCAGGCAATATTAAGAATATAGGCCTGCATTACAAAAGCAGATGGATTAAGGTAGTGGTAAACAGAAGTAAAGCAGGATGTGTAGCTCTGAAAATAGGAATGACGTATGGTTGCCCTTTGTCACAAAGTTTATTTTTAATTGGGATTTAAATATTGTACAATAAATATAGTGGGTTTACAGGCAGGGAGGAGAACTACCATTAATTTCTTTGCAGATGATTGTATTCTCTTACTGGGGAATATACTAGAGCATTTAGGGAAAAAAGAGCAGGTATTTGAAGAGTTTGGGGTAATAAAATACTGTTTGTGGGAGCTAGTGAGAGAAGCACATTAGAGATTTTTACATTGCTGACATAGAACATCAGTGAATATGAGAAAATTGGGTTGGTGGCCAGAAGATAAATGCTGGAAATGTGTGGAGGGGGAACAGGTCAGCTACATATGTGGTATGTAGTATTGTAAGAGAGTGAAGAACCTGCGGAAGTGGGGTACAGCAGGTACGACAGGAGGCATATCAAAAAAGGGTAGAATTCTCATGAAATACAAGAAAGATGAGTGGAATGAAATCAAGAGAATAGATATTTTGTCAACAAGAACAGTTATTAAAAGCATATTGGTGAAGATTTGGAAAACCTTGTTTGAGAACGAGGGTGGGGAAGGTTTGTCTGTGTTTCAGTGGGAGCAGCAATTGGATGAACTCACTGACAGATGGCAGGTCAGTGAAGATGAGTCTGCTGTTGGGATGTGGAGAGTATTAAGTGTGATACTCCAGGAGAGAACTGACTAGAAATGTGCATGTATGTGGCATGTCAGGAAACAAGGAGTTGCAGGTGGTTCTAGGTGGTGGTGGTTTATTAAATATAAATATAAATACTAGGGTGGGTGGGGTTATAATTTGCAAACACATAATTATGTGATATGATGATTTGTGATGTTTATTTTATAATGCATTTGTTTCAGTGCAGTAAATGAGCCTGATGTCGAATGAAAATTGAAAAACAAAAAAAAACAACTTAGGGGAAAAAAGAGCAAGAAGACCTATATGCATTCAAAAGATTATACAGTAGGAGTTCAAGCATGACGTTTGTATCACACTACTATGATTGTTACCAGACTGCAGTCATTTTTTCACTGTGAGGAAGGATGTAAAGTTAGGTAGACTTTGTACAACCAGAACATTGAGTAAAAAGTTTAAAGTTGCTGATTACTACCTGAGAGAAGACATTGGAGCAATAAACAGCACATGACGTGTATATGACTTCATAGCACATAATATGGACACAAATGTAAGCATGCAGGAATTTATGTACTAGGAATCGAGTATTACAATCAGCCTGAAATAATCAGATTTTGTCCATGACATAAGTAAATTTATTACTATAGCTTGTAAAGCTGCATTAAGAGAATTAATAAATGAATTAATACCTACACATCCAGTTTCTTGAACGTCTGCCTTTACCAAGGATCATGTATTCATGCGTCACTTTCAAGATAACAGTGCAGAAGTCATTCCAGACAAAAAAGATGTATTGATAATGCTACAGACAAGGTGTTTTTTAATATATATATATATATATATATATATATATATATATATATATTTTTTTTTTTTATGTATTTATATATTAACCAGTTGTATGCACTGCAAGACAGCAAACATTGGAAGATTTTAGCACTGTGTTAGAAACTTGCTATTACAAAACATCTAACAGGGATGGAAATACCTGGTAGTTCATGGGTTCATGGGTTCATAGGTTCATAGGTGCGTACTAGGCTAATGGCCCTGGAGCTTTTACAAACCTAGCCATAGGATTACAATGGCATCTCGCCACCCAACCTCAGTTCCAAGTGCCTCTGTTGAGTAGTGCCACTGGAGTGATCCCTGGGTTGAATTTTCTATTTCCCATCCACTCATTGGTTCATAGGTTCATAGGTTCATACTAGGCTATCTGCCCGAGGGCATTTACAAGCCTAGCCCATAGTTTTGTGGCTTACGCCACCCCTTTAGTATGGGGAACTATACCCATTATTTTGCTGTGCCTCTGTTGAGCAGTGACACTGAGGTCATCAAGATTTCTCTTGAAGAGGGCCAGTGAGGTGCTCTGCTTGACATGTATGGGAAGTCTATTCCATAGCATGGGCAGTCTCTGGGTTATGAACCTGTCCTTCCAGCAAGTTCTGTTGGGGTCTATATTAGAACATTGAATATTTACCAGTTTGAATCACTAAAGGTCGACCTTTAGTGATCGAACTGTTAAAACATCGAATGTTCAGAAAAAAAAAATAAAAACAACAAAAAAAAAACTAAATGGTGTAGGCTGTGACCCCCACACCCCCCTCTACTTAAATATACCAACTCTGAGACCGCACTACATTGAAGTAAATGGAAATCTCCCCTTATGGAGATTTCCATTTACTTGTTCAATATTCTGCAGTTTCGCTATTCTCGTGTCGACAATGTCAGATTCGACATTGTTGGCTTTCGGGAATTTAATATAGACCCGTTCTGTTGATTGTGGTAATGAGGTTGAGGTCTATGGAGCATGTGGTGCAGAGGGATTGGGATTTCTTTAGCTGTAGCATTTCTAACAGATCTGGGTCAGATATGGCTTTATAAGTCGAGCAGAGATCGCCTCTAAGTAGACGATGAGACAGAGAACAGTTGGAGTTTTTTGAGTCTGTCCATACAGGACAAGTATTTAAGGCCTAGGTTCCTCTTTGTGAGGTACTTTTTCAGCCTCTCCAGTTGTTGTAGGTGTCTAGTGAGGTACGTGCCAAATGGGGCATTGTACTTGATGACTGGCCTAATAAGGTAAGAGAAGAGGAAGACAATGACCTCTTTCTTCCTGGATGCAAAACTCTTAGTAATGAGATGTGCCACATAGAAGGACTTTCTGACCACAGTGGCAATGTGGTGGTCAAAAGAGAGGTTGCTGTCAACCTGTGTTGGCTAGATCTCTTGTAACGCCTTCTGTGTTCAGTGGACTACCATCGATGTGGTAATTTAAGGGAAATGGGTTTTTCCCAAGGGGGAAGACGACACATTTTTTGGCATTAAGCTTAAGGCCATGGTTCTGACACCAGTCGTTGGTCTAACTGAGGCCTTTCTGTAGGATGTCAACATCACTTAGGGAGTTAATAATAGCTCCTAACTTGCAACAGTCCTCGAACTTTGTCAGCCAGAGTCTCTTCATGTTGGTCTGGACTTCAGAGATGTAGATAACAAACAGGAGAGGACCCAGGACCGAACCCTGTGGGACTCCAGTTGTGACTGGTCAACAGTCTGACTTGGAGTCAGCTACTTTCACACTGTGGGTTCTATCTGTGAGCCAGTTTGCAACCCACCTAGTGATATAGGGGTTGATGCCTAGCTTAGTGAGTTTTTCTATGATTCCTGAGTAAGGAATGGTATCAAAGGCCTTGGCCAGATCAAGGTAGGCTGTATGAACCACCTTGCCTTCATCCACAGCTCTGGTGACTGACTCAAAGAAGTCGACCAAGTTGAGCAGGCGTGATCTACCCTTCAGATACCAAACTGTGTGGAATTTAGAGTTTGGACATTCCCTATATCCTTATTTATTAGGTCCATGATGATGCGTTCCATAGCTTTGCATATTAGACTCATCAGGCTAATGGGGAAATAGTTCCCGGGGTTTGTTATGGTAGCTTTCTTTCATTTTGCAATGTTATGTATTAGCTATCATCTCCTTTCATTTTTTTTAAACACCACAACTGTTTTTGTATAACTGATCTTGTCTGTTTGCACTCTGTTCCGCTGTTCCTTGATATGCTACACTAGTCCTTTAACACCAACCCAAACCACGTTGATAATAGGGAGATAGACCCTCATTTTAATGTCTCATCCAAAGAGTGGCTCCTCAGGGGTGTGCTATGACATCCCACCCTACTACACTCTAGCATCAATAAATTAATATGAATTTAAGTGCCTGATGTGGGGCTGTAACCCATAAACTAACATGTAATAAAGTTGGCCATGTTGCAACTATTCACTCTTACACAGAAGAAGAAATGTATCAATGTTCTGCTAAAATAATGCATACAGCAGATGACAGGGTAGGCCTATAACCTCAGCTTTAATTGTAAATGTATCCCTAACAAGGCCTATAACCTCAGCCTCAATGGTAAATGTATCATACTAAGGCCTATAACCTCAGCCTCAATGGTAAATGTATCCTACCAAGGCCTATAACCTCAGCCTCAATGGTAAATGTATCCTACCAAGGCCTATAACCTCAGCCTCAATGGTAAATGTATCCTACCAAGGCCTATAACCTGCCTCAATGGTAAATGTATCCTACCAAGGCCTATAACGTCAGCCTCAATGGTAAATGTATCCTACCAAGACCTATAACCTCAGCCTCAATGGTAAATGTATCTTACTAAGGCCTATAATCTTAGCATCAGTGGTAAATGTATCCAACTAGCTCATGTGCTATAAACAAGGATATTTGCATTAAAATGTTTGTAGGATGTTTATGCCTATATAAGTCTGCATAAAGAAAATGAGAAGTGGCAACTTGATTAGTAGTATCTATGGTGCCAAATGTACTGAGACAGCACAACAACATAATTCACTAAACTGTTGCCATAGATGTGTTCGTGTAGATTATGCTTACACTGAAATAAATCAATGCAAAGCCATGGCTACATACAAGTATTTTTAAGAAGTAAATGTTAGGAAACTTTGGCTTAATTCAACATAACAAGTTAACTTACTTTTTAAGGAGGTCTGAAACAAAACCATTACATACTCCAGTCAAATTTCTTTACAATGTCAAAGCAAAAGTTAGGATCTATGTGAAAACTAGCGCAGCCTTAGTAGCTATGAACTATACCCTGGATTTTGATATTGTGATTTCCACTGATGGATGCAATAAAGCTTTTCTTTTAAGCGGCAAACACTAAATGTACATACAGAACTCACTGCTGGATAACAAACCAGTACACAGATGACTGGGGTCTAGAAAAAAATATTTCTGTTTTTGTTAATGTGATTATTTATTTAACATTTGTTAACCGGGAAAGTCTGACTTGAAACAAAGCCAATTTTCAGTGGAGGCCCAGGAAGAAACATTCCAGATGCATGTCTTTGTAATGTGGGAGGTTAACCAGAGCACCCAGAGGAAACCCACATGAATGCAGGGAGGACATGCAGAATGCAGACTCCACACAGAAGGGACCCCAGAATCAAACCGGAGGACCAGAGGACCTCTTGCTGTGAGGTGACAATGCTACTGCTGCACCACTGAACTGCCTTTGTCAGTATAACCAGCAGAACATTCTTATTATATTAGCAATAATTACCTAATAAGGCTAATACGAAAGAATGGGCAAAATGGCAAATGAGAGAAGAAATTTAAGTCAGAGGCGAGTGTCAAATTAGCTTAAATGTGAAGGAAAGAAACAGTTATAGAAGTGTAAGGCTCAGGAGAACATGTGCAGATATTTTATGTTTGTGAACTGGGACAGAGTACTGGCCACATGGACATTTTTTAGACTCAGTCCAGAATATTGGTAAAGGTACTCGCTCAAAGCCATGTAGCAAATGGAGGTTGAAAGAATCAGACCTTGGAACACAGGGAGCAGCTTGTTAGCATCTTATAATCTTTTTCATCTGTGTTAACTGCCAAACAAAGACAATTCTCCATCAGAGAATCGAAGCCCAGTCTGTTTTGAGATAGATGGGGATACTGATAACTAGCAAGCATGAAAAGAAAAACACTAGGCCAGCACAGGCTATGCAGTATAGTAGGGGAAGGCCAAAGCGGAGAGGATAAGAACAGTATAACATAGACAAATGAGAGAAAAGTGAGTGGAAGGTTCTAGTTGTACTGCAATGAAATGCTATACTAAAGCTAATTTGCTCACCATTTCATCTCAGCAACTGAATAATACATACGGGTGTGGGAAGTTGCCTTAATTAATTATACTTCTCCTGTTTAATATATTTATCAACTACCTCAACACCTTCAGTCACCATGCTAGTTTAGTTCAGTATGCAGACGACTCAACATTAAAATGTGTGGCCTCATCAATAAATAAGCTCCAAGATATTACCAAAAATATTTCTCATTTGCAGAAACTTGGCTCAAAGAATCAAGCCTCATACTCAATCCCAAGGAAACTAAGTTAATGCTTTTCACCTCAAAAGGTTGCTAAAAACAAAACCATTATTTTACCATAAAGCCAGCAAATAATACTGTCACTGAAACTGTGATTCTTAGTAAATTTCTAGGCATTATAATAGATGACAGTCTCAAATATGACCAACATATACTGCACACAATGAAATCTACACACCAAAAACAAGGCTCCCTTTATAGGAACAATGGATTCCTTACAGATACTACAAGAAAAACTCTAGCAACCACCTTCTTATTGCCAACTCTCTTATATGCCGCTTGTATCCTAACAAACTTAAATGATACTCAAAGAAAGAAATTTGCCTCCTGCTACAATACAATAACTAAATTTATCACCAATCTCCCTCATAGGACTCACCATTGTCATAGTTTAAAGCAATTAAATTGGCTTGAACTACATAATTACCTAACATATTCACAACTAACTACAGCACACAAACTCATTCATCATCCCAAAAAATGCCCTGCATTGCATAACTTATTACTGACCTACTGTCCAGCAAGGGACCTCCGCTGTAGTAGTAAATTCTTATTACTTGCAAATAAGTCAAATAATTTTGAAGGATACTCACTCTACTCCCAGTACATTGCTAAACTGTGGAATAATATCCCCACACAAATAAAACTCTCTGACAAACTCAGTAGTTTTAAACCACTGTTTAAACAACACTTTAACCAGTCCTGGTCCTGCCCATGCTCATCACAAGGTTGAGACTTTGTGTTCACCATATAATACTCTCTTTAAACTGAATACACTCAATCTCTCACTGAAATGACAAAACAATTTTTTTTTTACATAACTGCTGCCTGTACAATCCACTAAGTTGCACATGGGGTTTCTCTTTATAATTTCCACCTCTGTAAAATATTAGAATGTATAAATGATACTACTGTTTGTGTATAAATGTAAATAGAAATGTAAGTAATCTGTGTTTACCTGGAGCTTAGTATAGTGCAATGAAAGCAAATGGAGTTTTTCTCCCCAGACCTCTTCTGAAAATGGATAATCCTCAGTCAGACATTCTCAGTAAACTAAGGCAAATACATTACTATCTATACTTCATTCATTTCCATTTTACATTGTAAATTAACTCTGCCCATCATACTCTATATACATTCACATTCCTACCACTTGCATACTGTGACATTTTGCTAACCAACCAGACCTGAGAAGATGTATATGAAAAATAAGCTTTTGCGTAACTTATTGTGCTGAAATCTCAAAGTTTGACAATAACTTCACCAACAATGGAATTTGTCCATAATATAAGGTCAGCCATTTGACAATTTTGAGAATGTTCAATATTTTGTGTCTATTCTGTGAAGTTTAAATAGTTTGATTAGTCTTTGAGGCAGAATAATAAAAAAAGCGTATACATAAATGCAGATGTAATTCTTGATAAATATCCAATTTAGCTGCATAATTCCACAGTTTTCTCAAATTTAGATTCTTTGGAAGCAATGTTGCGTAAATGTCAGCATCATTATAACTAATACACACACACACACAGACATATATATATATATATATATATATATATATATATATATATATATATATATATATATATATATATATATATATATATATATATATATATATATATATATATATATATATATATATATATATATATATATATATATATATATATATAAATCCAAAAAAGGAGTCAAAAAGGAGTTAAGAAGCTTGATACACCACACAATCTCTTCACGAAATGAACGCTTTATTCACCATCTGCGTTTTCGTCCCCAATGGACTTCATCAGATACAAAAACCATGCGCAAATGACGCGAAGAGCAGTTTTAACATGTCGGTGTGACTGGGAAGGGGAGCCAAACTGGGCTACTTCTGGTTAGGGCTGTAATCCGGTACTTGGTAATGAACCAGTTCCAAAAGCTTTCCTGCTGCTCTCTAAGACTGGTAGTATTATATATATATCCCTATCACTTCCCTGAAGATTCAAAACTCCTTAGATCATATGGCCGAGACCATATCTCCGAAGTTTTGAAACTCTGAAACAAAAATAAAAAACAAGAACATAAAACAAAACAACTTACCTGTATGTTTTTACAGGGAGGGCAAGACTCCTGCACCCCTCACACCCCTTGCTACTTAAATATATCAATTCCATGATCTCAATACAGTGAGGAAAATGGCAAATCCCAAGTTCTACACTATATGGTGATCCCAATACAAAGTGCTTGGAGCTTCAAAACTTCGGAGATATGGTCTCGGTCATATGGTCTTCAGAGATTTGAAACTTTGGAGATGTGATAGGGATTCATATATATATATATATATATATATATATATATCTATATATACATATATATATATATATATATATATATATACACACACACACACACACACACACACACACACACACACACACACACACACACACACACACACACACACACACACACACACACACACACACACACACACACACACACACGCACATATAACATACATATACATGCATATGGTTCCAGGGCATTTGATCCAGTGGTGTTTTCATCAAAAGAAAGAGTCATACAGTATTCTGGCCAATTTTCCTTTTATTTAATGTTATACTGTTTAAGGTAACCTGGTGTGGCGGGTATTTGTATGAATGCATTTGTGATTATGTGTGTGTTTTATAAGCCTATGTTTTGTGAGTGTGAGATTCTTTTATGTACATGTGTGTTGTCGTGTGCAGACAGGTGAAAGTATATGTAAGGGCTTTTGCTGCAGGAACAATAGGCAGTGGAGTTTAGGGATTTTTTTTCTTTTCCCCCACTGTTGTACAGTCTCTCCACTGGTATATATGAAGTTGTAGAAAGTATGCGTGTGTGTGTGTGTGTGTGTGTGTGTGTGTGTGTATGCAGGCAGGAAGTCAGACCCCCCCTCGCATATGGGTTTAGGGAAGCATGCCCTCCGCAAAAACATATTTTCTCTGTTTTTCTAAGTTTCTGACTGTCTCTGAAGTCTATGTATTTTTTTCAGTTTTAGTGATTCTGCATGCTTTATATATGATAACACTTTTATATATTATGTGTATTGTGTATGTATGGGAATTTGTCATTTACCCAGTGTGGTACAGTCTCAAAGTTGGTGTATATAATACATAGGGGATGGTGGGGTATATATACATATACATTCACATACCCATACACATATAAATATTTATATACATGCACATATATATATACATATATACACAGATATATATATATATATATACACAGATATATATATATATATATATATATATATATATATATATATATATATATATTATGCATGTTCACATGCACGCACATATGAAAGAATACAAGAAGATATACATGATAATACATTTACCACATATCCATATGATCATTAAAAACAAAACAAAAGAAGATTGTGCATTATTTTATGTAACATTGTTGATCTTCTAACTGATGCCTGATTTAAAGTGCAAGGAACTAGTCAGCATGTCTAGAAAAGCAACCCCCAAGAGAAATAACTATGTACAAGGCAACACAAAACATGTAATTATGTCTGTGCCCTCATCTGTATCAGAATGTATCTCCTGCAGGTTTAAAATTCATGAGGAGATGAAAGATACAGATGAGTGATTTACAGCCTACAGTCAAGTCTCAGCTGGGAATTGCCTAAAATTGCTCCATCCACAAAGGCTAAACATGAATAAAAGCGGTTTACATTATACGTATGTATTTATTTATTGAATAATTTTACCTTTTGTTAAAGTGCCCTCAGAATTCAGAACAATTTATGTCTATTCAATAGTACATCAAAACTGATTGCGAGCTGTAGGTTAGTCCAGGCATTTATACGTCAAGAACCAAAAGCTAATGCCATTCACAACATTGTGTTATAAACATCAATAAAGAGTAGGGACAAATTCTTAATTGCTGATTGATACAAAGAAGTTTAACTGTAACCACTTTTATTTACTGCATATCTAATACATTAAGATTTGCCTAGAGTGTTTTCATGCATGGGAAAAGTTCTACCCCATAAAACTATACTGCAAATATTTCTTTCCATCTGCATATAAGTGCTTGACACTGATGAAAAGCCTGCTGGCATCAAACGGGGTCTAATATGACTAGCTGTTGTTGTCCAGGACTTACCTGTTTAGCTGATATCTTCCCCCTCTCTCTCTCTTAGGGCTTACCTGTTTAGCTGATATCTCCCCACGAACTTCCTGGACTTACCTGTTTAGCTGATATTTCCCCTCTCGCTTGCAGGGTCGGACTGCCATTTGGACTGGTAGGAGTGCTCTGACTATGTGAGAGCAGAGACCTCACTGCTTCCAGCCACTTTTTCTTCATAGCAGTGTAAAAATTCCTGTGCACTGACTGACAAAACAAAAGTGACAGCTGACAAAACTGTGCTACAGCGACACGACTTCTGTCTCTTTTATCATCAGGCAAACGGTTAAGTGAAAATTCTTATGATATGAGATGAGGGAGCTACTTTTTGTTGGCCTTGGTTTTGTTCTGTAACTGCTCTGCTATTCCTTTCACCGAAGGTCAATCGTTTTCCTTTCACGTTATTTCTCCTTCACCCCTACTCCCTTTCTGTCATTCGCTCACTGCCTTTGTGTCTTTCTCCCCATCTGCCTCATTGTTTGTAGGTCTGTAGCTTCCAGGAGATAATTAGTTCATGGCTGCCAACATATAGTAGCCTACTAGAGTAAATGAATGCTATTGCTTGAACAGGCATGACATCATGGTAAGAATATATACAAAACACTGTGTAATTGTGGCGTTTAAATTAACAGCTACACAGGCACACTTGTCTCATTAAAATTGTTAGCGAGCTGTTTAAATATTTGCCTACCTGTACTAAATCATAATTTAAGGAGTCAGATGAAGGCATTCAAATTGGAAATGAAATATTATGAGAGCCAACATAAGCAGGCTAATAGTATAAAACACAGAAGTGTCAGGGTGCACTTTTAATCTGTGCCTTGCTGATATGTCTCATATCATCTCTGGGCTTTACAGTACTCTGGAGTTATTCAAAAGATGGAACAATTCTTATCTAACTATACTTACTCAGTAGATGAAAAGGAAAAGAAACATTTAAAATAAGTTTTAATCTATCTGGCACTAGTGTCTATTATTCAGTGATTTAGCATATATTACTCTTGAGATCAAATTTGTATTCTTTAAAGATAATATACTGCTGGGAATTATTAACATATATATTCAGTTATCTAATTGTTTTGCACTATGTTTATATTATACTTTAGTTTTGTAAGCACAAAATAATTACAGATTTAACATTCTAGCTGTTTTGGTAGATCAAGACATAGAATAATAAAGCTATACATCTCTTAGTTATATCTGTCACAATTAATTAGTGCTTTAACAAAATTACATCTAACAATTTTAGTTAATATGGGGACTGTTTAATGTGTTATGATCACAGAGTTATATGTGTGGGTAAAGACGCAATAGGAGTTAAAACCTATGGTTCTCACAACTGTTTGTGATCTTACTTTCTATGGAGATAGCCTGAAACTGAAACTCACTCAGCTCCTAAGTGTTCATTCTTTTCTCGCCATGCCATTTTCAGATATTCTATCAAGGAAGTATTTAACTGCATCTTTTATGTTTCCATTTAAACCACTCCAGCTGTGGACAGCCAATGACAAAGAACATGGGGCACTAGTATACATATGTGGCTGAGCAGGATACAGGTGACAGAAAGTGGACAATACTTTTGTAAAACTTTTTAAAATTAATTATTACATAACTAGCCTCACTTGTCTGTTACAGAGGGTCTTTGCTGTTGCATTGTAAAGCAAGCTTATTCAAAAGGTGACTGCATATATACAGTTTTCCTTTTATGTTCTTGTATTGTTTTCCAAGCAATGTATTCATGTGATAACATTACACTTATTTGCATCAATTTGCATAAAAAATACAAATTAAATTTGGAAACATTAATTCACAATGCTCTTTGGGGATGTAAATGGATTAAACATTTGAATAAGGAGGACCTATGTAATTGCTTGCCTATGTTTTGAAATGAAGACAATAGTCCTGGTAGAAATGCTGATAAACTAACATTATGCAAAATGATATAAACTGCAAAAAAATTAAAGTAAACAAAACAGTGAGAACTTAAGCAGAATGACTAACAAATTCAAAAGCAGATCAGCTTTTATTCTGTTACAACGTGCGTATCTTTCTTAATATGCATCCAAGCCCTGAAAGAATGTTAAGTGTATTAATCCATCCTCCCAAAGGACTTCCATTAGAATACTAAAAGAGATGGAAAACTTAAACTGGAATTCAGAAATAAATCATGCATAACTGAAAATAAGCTCCAAAGAGATGCATTCAGCAAATACAGTTCTGGTGGCATTTCAGAAATATTGCATATAATCTGAAGTGTTTTAAAATAAAATTAAGTTGAAATGCAGTCTGTTTTGGAAGTTGTTGCAAGCTAACACATTTTTTTTAAATTCTAGAAAATCAGACACCTATATACAATTAAATTCTTCTGTTAATAAGCAAAGCATACACAGTTGATGAAAGTATATGAATTATCAAGAGTACAAACCTGAATCACCAACAGATGTCCTGTCTTAAATGTGTAGCCATATCCTTAATAGTTATAGGACATTGGTCCAAAGATTAGTGTACTGACTGTAATCATGTTACCTTTCGATAAAGGACATAAAAAATTTTTTTTTTTTAATTTTATGGCATTTTGGGGGCATCTAAATATTGGATGCAGCATTATATATCTGCAACCTAAATGTATTATGAGTAATGGTTGTTTGTATAGAGTCACAGACACTGGTTTGTTAGCAATGTGCATTCAACTGTCTGTTTACAGGAAGGCTGGTAAAGGACTGACTAGGTGGCTATATGCTTCCTCTTATTTTAGGTGAGGATGCGAAGGTACAAATGAATCACTGCAATGTTTCATAAAATAAAGATTTAGCAAATGACCTGATCCACACCCGTTATGTTTATTTAGTTCTGGACCAAATTGCTGGTATGTGCTTCTCTGGAGCAATCATTTCATGTCAGTGTGTCTGAGATACAGACGTTTAACAGACTTGGAGAAGAGTAGGTGAATGCCTGCCATATGTCAGGCCACTACCTGAGAAGAAAAGGAAATCTAAAAGTCACTTGTGGGATATAGAAAGGAGGCCTCTGTATCATATACCACTTATGACAATTCTCCAAAAGCAGTAAAAGATCTGCATAACTTAAACATAGTGCATAGGGAAATATGATGTCAGGTCTCACTATGGACGATAGATGATAGTAGCACTGAATATGGCAAAAATAACAAAGAAAAGGCAAAAACATGTTTGATAGTTTGCACATTCATTTCTATATCAGCAAACTCCACTACCTGATGTAAATAAACCAATCAAAATGGTACTCCCATTATACAGCAACATTAATTACACAATGAAAAATCATGTTGACATAGGCCTAAAATCAAGTGGCACAGTATTTAAAGAAAAGCTAATCACAGGCATGTTACTGACTGTTTACACCTCACAAGTCTTATACTAATCAAATGAACGCATGAAAAAAAATAACACAGTGAAAGGTAGTGTGGCTCCAGTTAACTGATAGGGATTAAAGTAAAACAGCAGCTCTTTATAACTACTATTGCCATTATATGTTTTGTTTGTTTTTCACAGATTTATTTACTTTATTTGTTTGAAGTTATGCTCATTAAACATTTTTGTTTAGCAAGCAAAAACAATATGGTGTCCATTTTTTTTTCTGTTCTTCATGGCGGCTTAATTTGCTGCTATGAAGTCATGGACATGTTCTATGGCTGTCTTTATACATTACTATCCTGTTGGAGAATTTGTGTCCTCCAACAGGATATAGTTTTTATGTTTCACCCATTTTTTTAATGTTGTTAATGAAGCTGGTTAATGCATATTTATTAAGCACATAACTACCTACAACCAGAAAAGCATAATTCTAATAAAGAAAAACAATATATATTTTTCTTATTTTAAATATGGAAAACCTGCAGATACCAGCAGAAAACAAAGAAGACATTAAGTTATAACTGCATTTGAAAAAATGACAAGCAACCTGGGTCTTCCTAAACCAGTAAACTAAGATTAATGTTCTTGCTAAATCTGTTTACAATAAGTCCATTGAAAAAGGTGAAACTGATGATAGGGATATAAATCCTGTGACAAAGACAAATGTGAAAATGTTGTTTATCCATAGCTAGAGAAACAAAAAAGACATACTCAGCTCCAATCCATATTTATGCAGTTATATGTCCTGCGGAGCTTGCCACAAGCCACTATAAAGATACTTATGTACTGGCAAATGTGAATCATATGCAAATCCATTATTTCATCCAGTTACTTGGTTCACAGGGAGAAGATTATCAGTGATGTGTAATCATCTATGGCAGTATGCTCAGCTTTTATGAGAGAGAGAGAGAGAGAGAGAGAGAAAGAAAACTCTACTGTGTAGATGTGCCACTCTATACGTTCACATATGAAAGCCTGACTGAGTTCTTAATGTTTTCTTTCATGATTGCCAGCTACAAAAACTCATGGCACAAGTTTTGCAGAAAAGGCTTAACCAGAATTTCCTTTCAATCTGACAGAACAATTTGACATGACAGTTTTCAGAGTGACCTCACTCATCTATTATTATCTTATGGGTGCCCTGTTTTTGTAAACTTTCAATCTAAGCTACTTTTCTAAGAATGTTAAGCAAAGGTGGCAACAAAAAGTATAACCTCCATGTCTGGTCTTATAAGACTGTTAATGCTGTCTGTCTCTCCTATTTTTCCATCTTTATCCACACTCTTGTTTTCTTTTAGTTGAACATACTAAAACTTAATTTCAGATTTGTGTTGCGGAGGGTCTGTTATGTGGCAGGTAGTTGTTTTGCTGGAGGATAATGTTTTATTTGTAGTCCATGAAACATGCGTAGTTACATTTTATTACCCATCTTAGACATGACTGACAAAGGGATTTAAAGTATGACTGTGTACAGTATTTGATGGCATACATATCAGAAAAATAAATGTTTTTGATGGCATCCTTGGAATCTACATAAACAAAATATGCACATTCTGTAATAAATGCATGGATCTAGTCAATATGTCCAGCAGTAAATCTACATAAGGTGCTGTGGAATAATTGCTGACTCTTGGTAAGGTATGGACAGCTATCCAAACTGTCTGCATACCTACTATGGCAGTCATATGAAAGTAGATTACTTGGTCTTTCATTCAGCTGACTTTGACTAGTATCCTCAGTCTTGAACCCAGGTCACTAGCATCATAGATGGATGCCTTGCTTTTGTATAGGTGGGCAGGAATAGAATCAAGTACATCAGCCTGAATAAGAATGCCAAAAGTCATGGCTCATGAGTGATTTCTATTAAACCACTAAGCTATAAACATCAGAATCATATTAGAGCTTGAAACTACAGTATCATTCAACTGTATGAGGCCTTAACCTACAAAGTGCACATAAAACTGCAAATTAATATAAAAGCCTCATGAAACCAATTCAGGAGGGATAGATACACATAAGTAGGCACTTGTCTTTGTTTCTGTAGTTAACATAACAGGTAGGTGTAACACTTCCTTGTGAAGTCTTAAAGGAATTACACCAATGCTGTGCTGCACAATCATTTACCAATGCCAAATATTGGCTTACAGTGTAGTGGAAGTGTTGCATTAGGATGTAATGGAGTGATGAGATAGTAGAGGCTGAAGTAGGAGGTGGCCTGAGAAGAAACACATTATGCACCATGGATTTACATACTTGGAAAATAAAGTGAAATGATTACACGTTTATTTCGTCTACATATGACTACTACGTTTCATTACTGGGAATCAGTGCTTATGAAATAATCAAGACCATAGTACTCTGTGCTATGTGTTTTCTCTCAATGATCAGCTTTTCTTTTCATAAATGCATTTCATAGGTTCATACTAAGCTAACTGCCCTTGCAAGCCATTTTAAGCCTAGCCAATAATCCCTTGTGAGACTCAAACCCTGCACCTTGTGTTTGTAAGGCAAACACCTTAACCATTAGGCCACCCTCCCAACCATGCTAGAATTAAAACAACCTCCATCCTTTAACTAGCCTGTTATCAAAGATATGCTATATGGATACATTAGTCCAAAGATGGTCTTACTTCCATCCAGTGTTACAAGAAAATGAGAAATAAATGCAAACCAAAGGTTTGGGATGTCTAATTTAACTTCATTCTAGACTTGAAAAACTCAATCCAAGACTTTTAGAAAATACTGAAAATACATCTCTGAACTGTGTGCACCAGAAAAGAAAAAGAAACTGCCATTCCCCACATTCCAGAGCTACTTCCAGTAACACTGCTAATCAGTATAACATTTTCAAAATTACATCCTGTACTACCTAGTCTCAGATATCATTAAATTTCCAAAGGGAAAAAAGAAGACTGGATTATCAAGTTTCTAAAGACTTAGTATTTGATGTCTAAAATTACTCTTACAAGTTAAACCTAGAAATACTTTAAAAGCTGACAGAATGGCACCAAAGTTCTTCTATCATGCAGGTGATGTCCCTACCAACCTGGTCATCACTAGGCTGTACTACAGTCCTATGTATTATTCTCTAGGGAATAGACCTATACACTTCCAGTTCAAAAGGGTGCATCTAATTCCAACATTTATGTTTTTTGATGAATGTCTTCATTTGATAAACTTATAGAAATAAGACAGATGAAGCTGCACTATTGAGATAATTCTTTTCTGCGCTACAAAATGAGAAGAAGACAAGTTTTACCTTATGGACCACTAATGAGGACTGCTACAGTCAGTCATTCAGTCTTTGATGATCTCTTGTTCTTAGGATCTGAGCCAGAACATCTGCCCAAAACATGAAACAGGTAGATGCGTACTGTGAACAATTCAAAATGCAATGTTAAAACTCCCAGGTCATTTCTGCATAGTTGTTTACAGAAGCGGTATAATTGTAAACAACACAAACTACATTATTCAGATGATGCAGTTGTCATTTTTAGTGCCAACCCATTCTAGTCTAGACAATACTTTAATCAGGATGCAACAAATTAAACTGCTGGTTACATGTCTTTTGGCTCATCTTAGTCTAGTAATAATTAGACAATAAAAGTTCATTGTAAACATCACTTACAACAGTAAGAAGTATGGCTAGCTATAGTTATAAAAAGGAATGGTTACAGGTAGCCGCAGATATCTTCCACTCACCACGAAAACAAGTAAGCAGAGACTTAAGCGGCTTGTGAATTAGCCTAAGCTGAAAATATTAAAATCACAATGCGTAACTGAAGGGCTTTCTCTGTACTTTTCTATGTACCTCTTTTGACACATGACTTATTGGCACTGAAGCATACATTACTGGCATTCATTCACTACTGGCACTGCAGACATGTAATTTCATTTACTTAATACTGGTAAATGTACATGTCAGGAGCTATAAGTAACATGCCACAGACATGCATTTCAGCTAGTTTAGATGTTGATGCTACACAAGTCTGCAGGAACAAGCATTTTTTTGATCTCCAAATGAGCTAACAGTACCTTTATTATTACAAAAGCTATACTGACTACAAAGCAGTTAATCCAGAACAAGTGGGGTCACTAAGAATCTCAACAGAAGATAAATGTTAGAGATGCTTATATAGCTTGACTGTAAGCATAAAAAATGAATTATTTTATACAAACTAAAAATCAAAGCTTAGCCCATCAACAAGATCTATAGATGCTATGCAGTCAGTCAGTAGAAGTAAACTATAGCAGTCTGCTATCCACAGACCAATTGAAAAGCAAAAAGTACAACTTATTTATGCAGAAAAATAACAAAAAAACAAAATAATCCTAAGCGTGCATGTAATCCAAATTCACCTATACATTCTCCTGCATATTTCAAAGAAAAACAGCATGGAGAATTGCAAATACACGATATCAGAAAAAGAAAAACCAATAGAATTGTATAATACTGATAACCTATGGCTGGAGGTGGGAAAGTCTTGGTTTACCAATGGTTGGCTTTGTTTGCTCACTTGGGCTTTGCCATGGATTATTATTAGCATTTATGATGTTCTCTGGTTCCATATTAAGACACAGGACCAAAAAGTCAACCAATAACTTTCAAAACAATTGTTAAAAATCCTTAGTTATGACATGAGATAATCATTTACACCTCAAGGAACATCTGATGATATCAAAGCTCCTCCCTTGAGGCTACCCATCCCAAATCAGAAAAATAAAATTGCTACCAAAATGCCAGAGAGTTATGAATATCAGCATTTCTCTTCAAAAAGGGCACTGTCAACAAATTGTAATAAGCTTAATGTTAGTCATCACCAGACATTTAAATAGAGTAGCAAACATGCATGTAGGCCTAAATGAGAAATAGAGTGTCCAGTTGCTTAATACGGGTTCGCTTCTGGATTTAAGTGATATAAGCGAATTCACATACCATCAGACATCACCTTTGTCATTTTTAAAGCATACTATTGCTGGGATTTAGAGAGATTCTGTCCTTTTTCACTAATATGCCAAGATGGATTGGCCAATTAATGCACTGTAGAATATCCCCATTTTAGAGATACTTTTGTGAATTATAGCTGGTCATATGTAAAAAGAAGCTCTTATAGTCCATCCCACTTATCTGTTTAAAATATTTAAAAAATCAAAAAATAAACAAACAAAATGCATCCATATAAATAAATAAATAAATAAATAAATAAATAAATGTATAATATGTCATTTGCAAAGTTTTGTGGCCTGGCAAGGTACATGTAAGTTCCAAAGTTCAAATGATAATTGCCGGTAGTCCAATCTGGTGTGCAAACTCTTAGTAGGGACCAGGAGCATATATACAAAATGACTGAAACCAGTGAAAATTTCTATCTTTTAATGGAATCACAAAATCTCTAGGCCCTCGGCAATCAGCCTTCCAGGAAGTGGAAGTTCTAGCTTGGCTGGAGTTTTTATTTAGTTTTTACTAATTGTTTTTTATTGTGTGACCTTCTCACTCTTTGTTTTAGTTTGTTAGCTGGGATATTTTTCAGTCATCCTAATGATAATGGACATCTGCTGGGTATAACAGCCCTGTGTTTCTAATACTTAGTCAAACACTCTGCTTGTGCTGTGCTGATGAGGTCATAGTAAGGCTCAAATATGCATATCTACAGCTAGAGGGGTTTGGTCTTATTGGCCTGAGATTGTCCATTAAAATGATTTAAAAAGAAAAAAAAGTCATGGGTATTCTGAATTGTCATATAGATGAAACACCTGATGTTCATAAGGGTCATTTGCACATTTATTTAATTTATTTATTTAAAACTGATGATCGGGGAAGTCTACTGGGCCTAGAAGAGCCTGTTTTCAGTGGAGGCCTGGGGAGAAAAGCTCCACAATAATTGCAAGTCACATTTCACATGTTACAAAAGGACATAGTTCATACAGCTAATTAAATATTTACAGATAAGCTCCATGATATTTGCAACTGGCTTGTCACAATGTTACAAAAATGAAAATACATGATTCAATACAGAAATTTCAACATTTACATAAAGTGAATATTTTTGTTATAAACTCAATTGTAGGTATAACATTTCAAAATATATAGCTACTAGCCATTAGTAGGTTAGGAAAATGTTATTCATGGAGAGGGTAATACTATAATCGAGACTGGAGAGTATAGTACAATAGATATTAGACAGAAAATACATTTTTGGTAGGGGAGGGATTGTTTTGGGTTGGATGAAGTAAATAGTAGAGGTACTTGGATGAGTCAGTGGAAGGTGGAATGAGGGAGGAGGTTAAGTTGGAGCATAGCAAGGGCATTCCCATTTGGAAGAAAGATGAGAGAGTAGCTGAGATTTGAAATTTGTATGGTTAGGCAGGTTGCATAGGTGAGTGGGGAGAAAGTTCCACTGTTTAGCTAAGGAGTGGGACAGCAGTAGATGGCCAGGAGGTCATGCAGGTTTGTGGACCTGAAGGAGATTTTGGTTTTTGGATCTGAGTGAGCGGTTGGGAATGTAAGGTTTTAAGGAAATAGCGAGAGCTGGGCTGATGGCAGGTTTAAAGATGAGCTTGTGGGCAATGATGAGTTGTAGGTAACTGCGGTAGTTGGGTAGTTCAAGCCAGTTGATTGTGGGGATGGCAGTGGTGGATGAGTTTTTTGAATTGGTTGCAAATTTGGAGATCTTGTGGTAGCAGGATTCAAGTTTGGACCGAAGGTCAAGATGGACATTGGTGAAAAGAGGGGCACCATACATAAGGGAGGGGAGTAGGAAGGTGGATGCAAAAGTTTGATGGGTAGAGGGGCTTAGGAAGCAGTTGTGCCTGTAGAGGAGACCTAACTTTTGGAGGGTTTTTCTTGATTGTGGAGTGGATGTGGGTGTCAAATTTTAGTTTTTCATCAATAATGATGCCAAGAAGCTTGGTGTTGGGAACAATTTCAAGGAGGATGTTGTTTTGGCTCTGTATGGTGAATGTGGATTTGTCAATGGAGTTTTTGGTAGGGTAAAAAGCATTATTTTGGTTTAATTTGCATTTAGTGCCAGATGGTTAGACTGCATCCAGGTCTCTGTTTTGGAGAAGGCTAGTTGGGTTTTTGGTAAAAGCTCGGAGGGGGAGAAGGCTGAGCAAATGATTGTTGAGTCATCTGCATATTGGATGATAGATGACTCTGGGATGTGCTTCTGATACAAGAGGTTTGAGAGGTTACTCAATGGAAGTTCTAGCTTGGCTGGAGTTTTCATTTAGTTTTTACTGATTGTTTTTTCTGTGTGACCTTCTCACTCTTTGTTTTTGTAAGTGGAAATTGTAAAGAACTGTTTGGCTGCTTTGTTTCTCACTAAGTATTCTGGACTGTTAATGCTATCACCCACTCTGGCCTTGGCATATGGGCTGGTACTCAGGGCTGGATTTTGGTACTGATGCATATTTGCCTGGCCCAGTAGGTACCTTCACTCTTGTCTCTACCCGTTCATCTGCAATTGTCACTTGTGGGGAAGCTTCAGCTAAGTTTAACATTGACTCTGATTACAAATTTTGCTGTAGAAGCTACAAAACTGCATGGAGAGAGTCAATGTAGACAGGTAGCAGAATTCTGAGGGAATAAAACGGTGATGACACCTTCTCTTCCTAATTCTCAACACCAAGAAATCCTGAAACATTTGAACTGCACAATAAAAGATGCAAACTCTTTACCTACTCATTCTGCATTTAGGATCATGTCCTCATCCCAGATATTTATATATATGGAAAATCACTTGCTTTGATGGCTTGGCTGGCTTTAAGGAACAATTGTTTCTGTTGATGGTGATGTTCCTAAGGAAACTGAAGGCTGCCTTGAGTTGCATTTGGAAAAAATACACGCCATCAGTATTTTCTAGTCCTTCCTACCAGTCCACAAGCCTCAGATTGTTCTGATATTGCCAGTTCTCTAAATATTCAACTGTAAAAGCCTCTTGTTGATCATGGACATATGCTTGGGTCAATTACAAGTGGTTGAACTGTATTGATAACGCTAATTCTAAAAATGTAATTTTAGAAGCCCAAGCCTGAATGTCTTTTACATTTTCTGCTACAGTTGCTTCTAAAACCGAAGTGTCCTCCAGACATGATTCAGCATTATGTCAAGCTATTCAGCTCATCATTCAGCATTATGTACAGATCAGCTTCTGGAAGGCTTGTCACATAGCTACTCTGCCCAGTTTGTCCAAAATCTAATTTGCATTACTTAGCAAGCAATCCACTGGAAAGTTTCCTGAACACCAAAATAAATAGGATAGGCATATCATACAGTTAACGACTGGCAATTAGTGTTGAAGTGATATTTGGGCTTGAAATGGTTTATTGGGTCTCCTAAGCCTATGGAGCTAAGGAATCATGCTGTTACTACAGTCATGGTCAGGAAAAGACTTAACTAAATTAAAGACATCTAATAAAGTTGTACTGAAAAACATATTTTCACTTGATTTCAAAGATTTCAAAATAAGTAGGATTAGAAGAACCTGACCCCTCTTAGTTTAGAAAGTTATACAAATAATAAAAACATGGATAGCACCCATAGATTACAAATATATGTGCTCGTCTGAAAGCTCAGAAATAGCTGAATCAAATTAGAAAAATGAACTGGAAGGCCTTAATGTGATTTAAGTTAAGATGCAGATACATAAATACAGATATAGATATACATATCTATGTACATTCCACTCTTGCTTAACTCCTTTGGAAAACTTTCAACTATGAAAAAACCTCTTAATGCGGTATTAACTTAAAAAGGACATGATTTATCCCTCCTCAACAACTGTATTCCTTTTTTCTCTCTCTTATGCTGATAATAAAGTTTAGACTAAAGGGTTAGAGCATCTTAATTACCTTTTGAAGACTAATTATATGAAAAGGGAGATATGAGTCTGTTAATGTAGCTTTGATTCAACTTCTCCCATTATGTGGCTATTTTTAATTATAACTGCCTATTTATGTCCTAATGATGCTGACAACTGTTACGCTAATACTGAGGTATTTGCATGTGCTCTTGTTCTTTTTGGAGTTTTTAAGCCCTCCATAGGACTCCCTTGAACATAGATTACTGGGACTATGCAGTTAAATAAAAAAAAAAAAAAAAAAACTTTCATGACCCCTAGCAAACAAGACTGGCAGTTAATATGATCTGTTAATGACCTACTTTTACTTCCCCCTATCTATTTACCTACTTTGTGACTCTAATCCAGTCAGTTAACTAGACAATGCTCTTGGGCTGAGTGTGAAAAAGACCTACATGAATCAGTACTTTGCCCAGGTCAACAACTAAATAAATAAATAAGTAAACAAAACAAGACTTATTCTCTAGTTTTAAAGAAAACATTGTATTTTGTTGAGTCAGAAATAATGGAAAAACCTTTGTTAACTACACTGGTCATTTCTTGGGATCCCTTCATAACATCGACTTACCATTTTGTTGATGTTCAAAACAGTGTGCCAATAACGTCAGAAGTTTACAATCATGAACTCCCGGAACATCTTATTTCCTTTCTGGGACAGTAACCACTTGGCCGCCATGGCGAACTTTGCCCTTTCTCTGCTGTAGTGTGATCTTGGAGTTGGTATATTTAAGTAGGGGGGTTGTGGGGGGGGTGAAGGCCCCCACTTTTGGTGGGTGTAATTTGCTTCCTTTTGTAATGTTATCATTGGTGGCCAAGTGGTTACTTTCCCAGAGAGGAAATACTATGCTCTGGAAGTTCGTTATTGTATACGTACAATGTTTTTGTGAAGCTGTTGTGAATGTCGACAAAATGGTAAGTCGACGTTTTAAAGTAGACCCCATTTTATATATAAACATATACATATGTTTATACACACATATATGTGTGTGTATATATATATATATATATATATATATATATATTGAAATTTCATAATGTTTTATTTCATAACATTGTGACCAAAACATCTAAATCTCAAAACACTGAAAACCCAAAACATTAAAACTCAGAACATTGAAAGTGTGCTTCATAACACTGAAAATTACAATGCATATATAAATACTATTCTCTCCACCTTCAATAACACCTAACAAACACACTTTCTACTACATTTCTGCACCTGCACTCCCCACACCCCATGTAAATTAAACACACCAACTCCAAGATCGCACGGCAGTGGAAAAAGCTTAATTTCCTAATGTGACTGTATCACAATAACCATACACTGAGGTTAGGAAATTTACTTTTTTCCCACTGTTCTATGATCTTGGAGTTGGTATATTTAATTTACAGGGGGTGTAGAGGGCAGAGCCCCCAACATGGGGAGTGCAGGGGGTCTTGGCCCGATGCAGAATCATAGTAGAAAGTGTGTTTGATAGTTAGATGTTGTTGTAGGTGGAGGGGATCTTATTTACTTGTGAAATGTAGTTTTCAATGTTATGAAGCACACTTTCAATGTTCTGAGTTGTCAATGTTTTGGGTTTTCAGTGTTTTGAGTTTTCACTGTTATGGTCTCAATGTTAAGAAATTCAATGTTATGAATTTTCACTGTTATGAAGTAGACACGCTCACACACACACACACACACACACACACACACACACACACACACACACACACACACACACACATACACACACACACACAATTATATATATATATATATATATATATATATATATATATATATATAGGTTCATAGGTTCATAGTTAAGTACTAGGCTATCTGCCCAAGGGCATTTATAAGCCTAGCCAGAATGTGTTGGCTTTCGCCACCCCTTTAGATTAGTTCCCTGTGCCTCTGTCCAGCAGAGCCATTAGTTCCCTGCACCACTGTCCAGCAGAGCCATTGCAGTGATCACTGGGGTAAATTTTCTGTTTCCCATTCAACCGTCAAGGTTTCTCCTCAAGAGTGTTAGTGAGGGGCTCTAGCTGATGTTTACTAGAATCCTGTTCCAAAGCATGGGGAGTCTCTGGGGCAGGAATCTATCCCTCCAGCATGTCCTATTTATCGTTGTGGTGAAGTTTATATCTCTAGAGCGTGTGGCTCTCTGGGATTTGTTTTTTTTTAGATGGACCATGTCCATCAATTCTGGGTTGGACATGGCCTTGTATGTCAGGCAGAGATCACCTATGAGTAAGCGGTATGCAACCGAGTACAGCTGGAGTTTCTTGAGTCGGGCTGCATAGGGCATCTTTTCAAGGCCAGTAATCCTCTTGGTGAGGTACTTTTGTGGTCTTTCCAGCTGTTGCAGGTGTCTTGTAAGATATATCCCAAATGGGGCATTGTATTCTATGATGGGTCTAATGAGTGATGAGTAGAGAGGCACAATAACCTCTTTTGTTCTAGATGTGAACCCTTTTGTGATTAGGTGGGCCACATAGAAGGATTTTCTAACCACCTTGGCAATATGATTATCAAAGGAGAGATTATTATCTACTTGGGTCCCCAGATCCCTTATTAAATTTTCTGTATTTAGGGGATTACCACTGATGTGGTAGTTCACGAGTACTTTATTTTTTCCAAAGGGGGTGACTATGCACTTTTTGGCATTTAGCTTGAGGCCATGATTTTGACACCAGGTATCCATCTCAGTGAGACCCTTCTGGAGGGTGTCTGTATCAGCGGGAGAATCAATTATGGCCCCTAGTTTGCAGTTGTATGCGAACTTGGTCAACCATAGTCCTCCTATGCTTGCCTGTACCTCTGAGAAGTATATACCGAACAGGAGGGATCCTAAGACTGAGCCCGGGGGGAAGCCACTTGTAATCGGTTTAGAGTCGGACGTAGAGCCTGCAACTCTCACCATGTGGGTTCTCTCACTGAGCCAGTTGGCAACCCATCTCATGACATAGGGGTTTATGTTCAAGCTGGTGAGCTTGCCTGTAATACTAGAATGGGAAATGGTGTCAAAAGCCTTTGCAAAGTCTAGGTAGGCTGTGTGGACCTCCCTTCCCTCATCTAATTCCTTGGTAACTGTCTCAAAGAAGTCCACCAGGTTTAGGAGACATGATCTGCCCTTAACAAAGCCAAACTGGGTAGGGACCAAGGTTTGGAGGTTCCCATTGTCTCTGTTAATGAGTTCCATGATGATGTGCTCCATAGCCTTGCAGATCAGGCTAGTCAGTCTTATAGGGTGATAGTTCCCGGGGTCCGTTGTGGCTCCACCTTTGTGGAGTGGAATAACTGTTGCTGTGTGCCACTCTGTGGGTATGTAGCCTGTAGAGAGGATGAATTTGAACAGTGTGTTTAGGTGAGGGGTTAGTTCATTTTAGAGCTCTTGTAAGACACAGCTTGGGACACCATCCGGCCCCATTGAAGCTGTGTTTTTGGCTTTGGATATTGCTGTTTTAACCTGTGTGTCAGTGATTGATGGGGTCCTACATTCTTCTGGTATGGTTATGGGCCCTTTAGGGGGTGAGAGGGGGGTGAAGTTTGCACTAAACCTGTCTGCCAGAATGTTGGCAATATCAGTCGGTTCAGTGTATTTTGTGCCATTCTGCACTAACTCAGAGCAGATCTGAGAGTTTCCACTTAGATTCTTGACATAGCTAAAGAACACTTTGTACTTATCTTTGGAGTCATTGGCAATTTTTCTTTCAAAACTGGCCTTGGACGATTTAATGAGGGATCGTAGTTTCTTGCTGATACTGATCAGGGATGTCTTTCCTTCTTGGGGTTTTACTCTTTTCTGTACTAGTTTCCTCTTTCTGTTGTATATCTTGTTTATGGCAGGGGTCCACCAGACTGGTTTCCTTTTCTTGGAGGAGTGAGTCTTGGTTTTACTTGGGATAGCACAATCCATGCATTCCTGCAGATACTCATAGAGTGTCCTTTTAAAGGTTTCAGCAGCTTGGACAGCATTGTCCTTTAGCATGGGGGCTGTGAACTTTTCCACCTTGGTCTTAAGTAATGTGAAGTTTGCTTTTGAAAAGTTTTTCACAGTGGTTTCCTTGATTGGGGGTGGGGGCGGAATGTGGATATCCAGAGTGATTAGTCTATGGTCTGATCTAACCAGCGAGGGGTTGATCTCTGGTGTGGAACACCGGTCGCCCATGTTGGTGATGACCAGGTCCAATATGTTGTTCCCTCTGGTGGGGGTGTTGACCAGTTGATCCAGGGCATTCGAGTTTATAAATTCTAGGAAGTGTTGTGCAAGAGAGTTAGTACTTGAGTAGTTCTCCCAGTTTATGTTTGGGTAATTGAAATCACCAAGTATTAGGGTGTTTGGTAAGACCTTCATATTTCCCAGTGTCTCCAGAAATGCAGAATGGGGGTCCTGGGTCATGATGGGTGATCTGTAGCAAGCTACAATTTGGATTGCAGTTTTTCCCATTGTTAGTTGCACATGAATGATCTCTAATGGATTGTGCTGTGCCACTAACCTGGAGCTGTGGGTATCCTTGATGAATATGGATACACCCCCGCCTTTTGTGTTTCGGTCCTGGTTCTCTGGCCGAAAGGTATGGCATGAGTTATAGCCTAGTAGTGCTGTGGTGCTCTCAAGAGCCTTAAACCAGGTTTCTGTTACTGCACAGATATCAAAGTTCTCTGTACTGAGGAGTGCCTCGAGTGCATGCATTTTGAGGTTTAGACTTCTGGCGTTGAGTAGCATTACCCTCAGTTTTTGGTTACTTGTGCTATTTATGATGGTGGGTTTGTCTTTTGAGCCTTGCGTAAAAAAGGCACTATGGGGACGGCAAGAGCCTTGGCCAGTATTCAAAAGCCGAAGGGTGACAGGTGCAAGGCATCTCTTGCGAAGCAACGTGGCTTCCTGAGCATGTTATCCCAGGTGGACAGATACTGGATCCCCTTTGAATGACACCAGAAACTTAGCCAATTGTTGAAATTGATCATTTTTTCTTTATACTGTGGCATCATTCTTGGTGAGGGCAGGATGTTACTCAGGGTCAGGGTCATGATCACAAAGCTCTTCCATGTTTCTTTTCATGTAGTCCAGGGAGGTACATCCGAGGTCATTCACACCAACTTAGACAATGACAGAGTCATATTTGTACTTGTTTTGGAGTGACCTGAGTGCTTGTGTTATGAGGCGTATCCTGGCGCCTGACAGGCAGCTAACTGTAACCTTTTCCTTGTCCAGCCTAGTCAGTGGGACATCAGTGTGCCTGACTACAGAGTCACCTATTACTAGTGTGTTGGGTATGTTATTTTGCCTTAAGGGCTGTGATTGCATGGCACACTGATTATGTGAAGTATGTGTTTCATGGTTGGTGATGGGGTGTGGAGGTTGCTCGGATGTCTGCTTTGGAGGTCTCTGTAGCTTTTGCAGATTTTTATTTAGAGCCTCCGAGTATGTTTTCATGTATTCATGTGTGTTATTTGCCAGTGCTGGTTTATTAGGTCTATGTGAGACTGGTGGTGTATTGCAAGTATTACCCTTCTCCTCTTGATTGTCAGTTCCAGTCTTGGGTTGAGAGAACTTTGCCTCCAGTTTGGCTGTATAATTGCATCTCTCGCATATATTAGTGTTTGGTGGTAGGAGGAGAGGGTTGTCTGTGTACATGAGGCAGTTGTAACATTGCCTCAAAATGCCTAGATTCACCAGTTGGGGAAACTGCCCTTTGGACATGCCTGAATAGGTAGAATTAGCTGTTTTTCTGATTGGCTGGTGGGGATGAATAGAGAGCCTTGTCCTTCTGGACAGTATAGTGCTAGGGTTAATTAGTGCTTGCTATGAGTTTTAAGCAAGTGCTTGACTGTGAAATGAATGGTTTGAGTGCTAAAGATGAAGGTTTGCCTAGTTTCAAGGGAAAAATTGAAGAGTAGACTTTGTGGAGCCGAGAATAGTTTAACTTCTGCTAACCGGCACTGCCCGGTGCGCAAAACCACGCAAATGTAGTTTTTATAGCAGGGAACTGAAAGAGATAGAAATTAACCCAAAATTGCCAATAAACTACTAACTTCTGGGCTGAAACCACTCCTCCAGGGACAGATAGGCTGCTCAAAGTTCCCCTCTCTCACAGGTGAACAGAGAAATTTCCTTCTATCCAAGTAAGGTATAGGCAACACAGAAACTTGTAACACAGCCCTGGATTCAGCAATAACCTGAAAACTGGAGTATACTAGTTCAGAAAGGTGGGAAAAAAAAAAAAATATATATATATATATATATATATATATATATATATATATATATATATTTTTTTTTTTTTTTTCAGAAATCAAAATTAGCCCAAAATGGCCAATAAACTACTAACGTCTGGGCTGAAACCACTCCTCCAGGGAGAGGTAAGCTGCTCAAAGCTCCCCTCTCTGACAGGTAAACAGAAACACTTCCTTCTATCCAAGTAAGGTATGGGCAACACAGAAACTTGTAACACAGCCCTGGATTCAGCAATAATTTGAGAACTGGACTATACTAGTTCAGAAAGGCGGGAAACAAGCATTTTTTTTTTGTTTTGTTTTTTTCAGAAAATAGAGCAGATACAATCAAAACAACACTTTAAACGCACAGAAAAGGCTATCGCACTTTAGTGTGTAGCCTACAACAGTTAAACAGATTATTTAAACACAAAAATGACTTAATTCAAGTGCAGGCGGCAAATAAGTACAATATGTAGCAATAACAAACTTTTTAAATCACAGATTTGCTAAAAAACTGGCATTTTAGGCAGAATTAGTTAAGACAGGAAGTAAAGCAGAAACATTATACTTAATCACTCCAAAGTCTCTCTTTTGTCTCTCTGCTGCTGTAGACTCTGCAGAATATCTGGAAGGCACTTTGCTGAGTAGAATACAAGCGCAAAAAGTGCGCAAATGTGTTTCTTATAGCCGGGAAGTGAAAGAGATAGAAATTACCCCATAATGGCCAATAAACTACTAACTTCTGGGGTGAAACCACTCCTCCAGGGACAGATAGGCTGCTCAAAGCTCCCCTCTCTCTCACAGGTGAATAGAGAAACTTCCTTC
Source organism: Protopterus annectens (assembly GCF_019279795.1). Classification (NCBI taxonomy): domain Eukaryota; kingdom Metazoa; phylum Chordata; order Ceratodontiformes; family Protopteridae; genus Protopterus; species Protopterus annectens. The sequence continues at coordinate 612,846,333 of NC_056745.1, forward strand.
TATCCGAGTAAGGTATGGGCAACACAGAAACTTGTAACACAGCCCTGGATTCAGCAATAACCTAAAAACTAGATTATACTAGTTCAGAAAGGTGGGAAACAAGTATATATATATATATTTTTTTTTTTTCAAAAAATAGAGCAGATACAATCAAAATTAGCCCAAAATGGCCAATAAACTACTAACTTCTGGGCTGAAACCATTTTTCCAGGGACAGATAGGCTGCTCAAAGCTCTCCTCTCTCACAGGTAAACAGAGATACTTCCTTCTATCCAAGTAAGGTATGGGCAACACAGAAACTTGTAACACAGCCCTGGATTCAGCAATAACCTGAAAACTGTACTATACTAGTTCAGACAGGTGGGAAACAAGTATATATATATTTTTTTCAGAAAATAGAGCAGATACAATCAAAACAACACTTTAAATGCACAGAAAAGGCTATTGCACTTTAGTGTGTAGCCTACAACAATTAAACAGATTATTTAAACACAAAAATGACTTAATTCAAGTGCAGGCGTTTTAGGTGGAATTAGTTAAGACAGCGAGAAAAGCAGAAAAATGATACTTAATCACTCCAAGTCTCTCTTTTGTCTCTCTGCTGCTGTACACTCTGCAAAACACCTGGAAGGCACTTGCTGAGCAGAATACAAGTGAAAAAACTGCGCAAATGTGGTTTTTATAGCAGGGAAGTGAAAGAGATAGAAATTAGCCCAAAATGGTCAATAAACTACTAACTTCTGGGCTGAAACCACTCCTCCAGGGACAGATAGGCTGCTCAAAGCTCCCCTCTCTCACAGGTGAACAATGAAACTTCCTTCTATCCAAGTAAGGTATGGGCAACACAGAAACTTACAACACAGCCCTGGATTCAGCAGTGACCTGAAAACTGGACTATACTAATTCAGAAAGGTGGGAAACAAGTACATATATAAATATATATATATATATATATATATATATATATATATTTTTTTTTTTTTTCAGAAAATAGAGCAGATACAATCAAAACAACATTTTACCCAATTAACCAATTAAAAAGCTCAAAACTGAGTTCTGTTCCAGCAGTCTTCAATCAGACAAGTTCTAACTGCAGACTCCTGCCACTGGGGTACAGAGAAACATTGTCAAAAAAAGATAGCCTGGTCAGTGCACAACTTATACAAACAAAGCTAGATCCAGCAGGCCTGAATCTAGTCTATGCTACAGCAAACAAGGCGTACCGATTTAATAAAGAAACAGTCCAAGTAAGCATGTGCAATAAGCCTTTAACCAGAAATTCCCAGCTCAGAAGGGCAAAATCTAGACTCTCCTCCCACAAGAGTGCAGACCACAAACCTTCTTAATGTAAAATAACTGGCCTGAAGCCCAAGCGCTTAACCCAGAACTAATACACTTTTAGAATAACAGACACTGAGCCTTCAATCAGCAGTTCCCAACTTAGAAGGATGTACGCTACCTGTCCTGCCACAACAGTGCAGATCACAAACCTTCTTAATGTAAAACAACTGTTTGAAGCCCAAGTGCTTAAACCAAATGCCTTAGAATAACAGTTACAATTTAATCAGGCTACTAACAAGCAGTAATAAAGGCAGCAGAATACATTCAATTGAGTACTTTTAAGAAGAGGCAAAAGCAAAATAAGGTAATAAAGTAGGAAGAAATACATTTACAGTAAAGCAGATGAAGTGGAATTTTTTTTGTAGAGGGAGGAAACAGAGCAGATTAAGATATTATAGGGGAATGTCCTTCCCAAGTGCTCTCTCTGTACACCGCAGAGGAGATGGGACTGGTAGGAATATCTGAAATCAAAATATGATCTCACTGTACTCAGTTGAGTGAGCAAATGAGATGCGTCCAGGTGGAGTGTGCAAAAACAGATTTACAGCAGGGGCAGGCAATTCCAAAGCCACCAAGATTAACACCACAACAATAAACAGGGAGGGGGTGGGGAAATAACTGCAGATAGACAGAACCACACAATATTTACTGAATCAAAGACACATAATTTTTACTGAATCAAATCCTAAATAAGTGCAGAGAAAAGTATACTTAAATCAGCTTGTGTCCAGTTGATATATGCAGACAAGTCTCAGTAGCCAGCAACTCCGATTAAAATGATTACTAGAAATGTAACCAACACAGATTTTAATGCAAGCAGAACCCCCCAGGTTAACACTAACTCAGGAATTTCAAAGCAGTATAACAACTTTCAATGAGCCCAGATAGCTACACTTTTTCACACTTCAGGCAGCTAACTGCAGATAGACAGAGACACACAATATTTATTGAATCAAAGACAGACAATATTTACTGAAACAAATCTTAAATAAGTGCAGACAAAAGTATACTTAAATCAGCTTGTGTCCAGTTGATATATGCAGACAAGTCTCAGTAGCCAGCAACTCCGATTAAAATGATTACTAGAAATGTAACCAGCACAGATTTTAATGCAAGCAGAACTCACCAGGCTAACACTAACACAGGAATTTCAAAGCAGTCTAACAACTTTCAATGAGCCCAGATGGCTACACTTTTTCACACTTCAGGCAGCTAACTGCAGATAGACAGAAACACACAATTTTTGCTGAATCAAAGACACACAATATTTACTGAATCAATTCTTAAATAAGTGCAGAGAAAAGTATAGTTAAATCAGTTTGTGTCCAGTTGATATATGCAGACAAGTCTCAGTAGCCAGCAACTCCGATTAAAATTATTACTAGAAATGTAACTAACACAGATTTTAATGCAAGCAGAACCCCCCAGGCTAACACTAACAAAGGAATTTCAAAGCAGTCTAACAACTTTCAATGAGCCCAGATGGCTACTCTTTTTCACACTTCAGGCAGCTAACTGCAGATAGACAGAGACGCACACTATTTACTGAATTAAAGACTCACAATATTTACTGAATCAAATCTTAAATAAGTGCAGAGAAAAGTATACTTAAATCAGTTTGTGTCCAGTTGATATATGCAGACAAGTCTATATATATATATATATATATATATATATATATATATATATATATATATATATACATACACACACACACACACACACACACACACACACACACACACACACACACACACACACATGCACATACATGCAAAAAGAAAGAGATATTGTTACTACAGCTTCTGTTTATATGAGTATTCTCTGTCTAACCATAAAGCAAGTCACTTACTATAGCCGGCAATGAGACTAAACATATAGAAAGTAGCTACTCTGATGGTTGTAAGGTCAGAGTGAACTAAATGGCTTCTAAGGCACTACAGCATAAGGATGTGTTATTCCATCTTGTACAAGCTTTACAATTCAACATTTTTGTTTAAAAAATAAATCAAATAAATCTCTTCTTAACCCTCCTAATAACAGAGCACTCTTTTCAGAGAACTCCATATTAAGTACAATTTATCCTTTTCATTCCTACCAGTTCTGTCAGCCCTACCAGTGACATGGCAATGTTAATTACAAACACTGATATTTACATTGACTTCTTGGCATACTTATTTCAAGGGCGACTTCAGAAGTTGGAAACTTTTAGCTTATCTTCCTTTGGTATGCCTGTTACTGTCAAGATGATGGTCTTTCTCAGAGATTTGTTTATTTATGGTGTATTTTCCCACAAGCTCATCTTACAATGGCCAAGAAATTGCCAGCATTAATAAAGGAAATATCTATTGGATAACTTGAAGTCACATAGTTACCATCTCATAGCAGTGCAAATCTGAGCAACTTAGAGGTGAACTAGTTAGATATACCAGTATATGTATTCTGTACTAATACCTTTCAGTACCCTAAGGCACTGACACAGAGTACCCTGACCTGAACAGCAAATTATAATAATACACATTAGAAATCCACACGCTTAAAAAATACCAACCAAAAAACTGTGGGAAACTGGTGGAAAGATGGACAATGACCAGCAGAATTGCAATGCAAACTATTACTCCATCTAAAACTCAATAAAGAAAGTTTTTAAGCAATGTCATTCCTATTTTAGTGGAACTTCTTCAAAACAAGTCACACTGAAAACACCAAGTAGTTAAATAAAGTATGTTGATCACTCGCATAACAAAATACACCACTAATACACTTGATTACATTAAATAATTAAAAGCTTAATTAAGCTTTTTTCTGCCTTTCTTGTAACTAGTCTAGTGCAGATACAGATTTGCTGTATCCAGGACTGTTTGTAAGCTTCTGAACCCCCCAAGCCTTTCTGTGTTGTAGGGAAACCTTCTAGCTTATCAGTGGGAGTGGTAAATACTAGGTAGCCTATCTACCTCAACAAAAGTTGTTTCTGGTCCAGAAATTGTATTCTATTGGCCTTTGGGCAGTTTTTGTCCATCTCTTTTAACTTTCTAGTTTAAAAGCTCACATTTGTGGTTGTTTCCCACCTTTCCTGTAACTAGTCTAGTCCAGATACAGATTTGCTGTATCCTGGACTGTTTGTAAGCTTCTGAGCCCCCCCCCAAGCCTTTCTGTGTTGGAAGGAAGCCTTTTAACTTAATCAGTGGGAGTGGTAAGCACTTGGTGAAATATCTACCAAAGATGAGTGGTTTCTGGCCCAGAAATTGTAGTGTATTGACTGTTTGGACTGTTTTTCCATCTCTTTCAACTTTCTGGTTTAAAAGCCTGTGTTTGCACTTTTCCTGCCTTTCCTGTAACTAGTCTAGTCCAGATACAGATTTTCTGTATCCAGAACTGTTTGTAAGCTTCCAAGCCCCCCCCCCACCAAGCCTTTCTGTGTTGGAGGGAAGCCTTCTAGCTTATCAGTGGGAGTGGTAAGCACTAGGGAGCTTATCTATCAGAAGAGGAGTGGTTTCTGGCCCAGAAATTGTAGTTTATTGGATGTTTGGGCAGTTTTTCCATTTCTTTCAACTTTCTGGTTTAAAAGCCCACATTTGTGCTTGTTTTCTGCCTTTCTTGTAACTAGCCTAGTAAAGATACATATTTGCTGTATCCAGGACTGTTTGTAAGCTTCTGAGCGGTGCCAAAAAGTTTTCTCTTCAATTTTTCCCTTTGATCTGCTAGTTTTCTCATCTCCTGCACTTTTACTAGCTTATTAATCTAGCACTTTATCAGACATCTTGTAGCAAATATTGTAGCACACAAAAGTGCTATCAGCACTAAACATTCTACAAGGAAACAGCTCCAGTACTTATTATTAATGCCCACCCCTCCAGGCATGTCTAAAGGTCAATTCCCTGTGCTTTCTCCTATTAACCTGGTGAACTTGGGCATCCTGAGGCAATGTAGCAACTGCCTCATGTACACTGTCAACCCTCTCCTCTTACCTCCCAACACTCAGACTTGCGAGAGATGCACTTATATATCCAAATTTGAAGCCATGAACTCTCCAGCCAAGACCAGAATATTTGGCCAAGAGGAGAAGGTCAACACTGGCACCACACCACATGGAGCACATAGGCCTCCAGAGCACAGACCAGCACTGCCTTCACATAAAAACACAAACCACACACCCACCTTTGTGGAAGCTCTCAATAAAAATCTACCCAAACAGCAGAGACCTCCAAGGTAGAAACACACTAGACCACCACAACACAACACTAGTCATGAGACACATAACTCTCCTAAACAGTTTGCCACTCAACCAAAGCCCCTAAGGCAAAACAGCATGCCCAACACACTAGCCATAGGTGACTTGATAGTGAGACACACTGATGCCCCACTCACTAAGTTGAATAAGGAGAATGTAACAGTCAGCTGCCTGTCAAGTGCCAGGATCCACCACATAACACATGCACTCAGGTCCAACAACAACAGGTACAGATATGACTCTGTCATTGTACATGTGGGTGTGAATGACCTGAGACGTACCTCCCTGGACTACATGAAAAGAGATATGGAGGAGCTCTCGGATTATGTAGCCCAGGCGGGTATGACCCTAGCTCTGAGCAGCCTCCTATCATCACCCAGAATGATACCACAGTACAAGCAGAAAATGATTGATTTCAACAATTTGCTAAGCTTCTGGTGTCATTCTAAGGGGATCCAGAATCTGTCTGCCTGGGATAACATAACTGACAGACCTCGATGCTTTGCCAGAGATGGCCTGCATCTGTCACCCCTGGGCTTCTGGATACTGGCCAAGGCTCTTGCCACCCCTATAGTGCCATTTTTAGATGGAGGTCCAAAGACAAAATTACCACCATAACAGCTACAAACAAATGCAGTCTGAGGGTCATGCTGCTCAATGCTAGAAGTCTGAATCTCAAAATCCAGTCACTGGAAGTACTCCTTAAAATGGAGAACATCGACATTTCTGCTGTAACAGAGACCTGGTTTAAGGCAGCAGAAAGCACCCCTGCACTACCAGGCTATAGCTCACTCCACACCTTTCGGTCCCAGCACTTGGATCAAAGCTTTAAAGGCAGTGGTGTTTCCATATTCATAAAGGATGTGCACACAGACTGGTAACCCAACATAATGCGTCAGAGATACTTCAGGTGCAGCTAACATTGGGTAAGACAGTGATTCAGGTCGTTGCCTGCTATATTTCCTCAACCATGTCCCAAGACTCACACTCCACATTCCTAAGCACCCTGGAGAATATTAGGGTCCAACCTAACACTCTTATACTGGGCAACTTCAATTACCCTTCCATTAACTGGGAAAACTACTCATATGCCAATAGAATTGCCCAACATTTCCTGGAATTCATTAATTCCAATGCCCTGGACCAGCTCGTTTTTACCCCCACTAGAGGTAGCAACATCCTTGGCCTGGTCATTACTAACATGGGCAACTGTTGCTCTACACCAATAGTCAACTCCTACCTGGTTAGATCTAACCACGAAATAATCACCTTGGAAATCCACCCCCCCCTCCCCCCACAAAGGTAACTACCATGACAAACTTCTCCAAAGCTAACCTTGGGCTCCTAAAAACAGAGTTGGCTAACTTCATGGGACCCATGCAAATAGAGGATAGTTGCATGAACATTGAATCATACACCAATGCACTGTACGAACACGTACACAAATGCATGGCTCTCGCCATACCCAATAGAACCAAGATGCTCTCCTGCAAAAAAGGAAGCTAATCTGGTGGTCCCCTGACATAAACAAACTCTACAACAGAAGGAGGAAACTGATGTGGAATAAGGTGAAGTCCCAAGACTGGAAAAACTTCCTTATCAGTCTCAACAAAAAGTTGAGATCCCTCATCAAATCCTCTAAAGCTAGCTATGAAAACAGAATTGCAGTAGACAGTGAAGACAACCACAAGGCCTACTCTAGTTATGTTAAGAATCTCCATAGCAATACCCAAATTTGCTCTGAGCTACTGCAGAATGGTACCTTCTATACCAAGCCAACAGATGTTGCCAATATACTGGCTGACAGATTCAGTGCCAACTTTACCCCGCTATTCACAACCAGAAGACCAATCACAATACCAGCAGATTGTCAGGCACCCAGTATTACTGCTGCAGAGGTTAAAACAGCACTGTCCAAGGCCAAGTATACAGCTTCTGTGGGACCTGACAATATCCCTGGCTGTGTTCTTCATGAACTACAGCGTGAACTGGCACCTTACCTGTGTGCCCTGTTCAATCACAGCCTCACCTCCGGCTTTGTCCCTACTGAATGGCGCACTGCTACAGTCATCCTTCTCCACAAAGGAGGAGTGACTACAGACCCAGGGAACTATACCCCATTAGCCTGACAAGTCCAATATGCAAAGCTATGGAACACATCATCATGGACCAAATAAGCAAGGATATAGGGAATCTCCAAACTCTGGATCCCACACAGTTTTGAGAATGGTAGATCATGTCTGCTCAATCTGGTCAACTTCTTTGAGTCAGTCCTCAGAGCTGTGGATGAAGGCAGGGTGGTTCATACAGCCTACCTTGATCTGGCCAAGGCCTTTGATACCATTCCCCACTGAGGAATCATAGAAAAACAAACTAAGCTAGGCATCAACTTCTATATCACTAGGTGGGTTGCAAACTGGCTCACAGATAGAACCTGCAGTGGGAAAGTAGGTGACTCCAAGTCAGACTGCTGACCTGTCATGAGTGGAGTCCCACAGGGTTCCATCCTGGGTTCTCTACTGTTTGGCATTTACTTCTCTGAAGTCCAGGCCAACATGAAGGGACTCTGCCTGACAAAGTTTGCAGACGGATTACAAGCTGGGAGCTATTATTAACTCCCCAAGTGATGTTGACATCCTACAGAAAGGCTTCACTGAGACCAACGACTGGTGCCAGATTGGCTGTACTGTCAAGTGAATATGTCATAACACATGCTTTACTATGGAAATCTGTTCTTATACCTTCCCGTATATCCTCTTTTGGACCCTGTGCTATCCCACTCTGATTAAGCAAAGGGAACTTAAAAGCATTTTAATCTTTTGTTTAATACTTTGCCCTTAATGTCATTAAGAAAAGACAGAAGATGACCCCTCTTACTAAACATATCAATCAAACCATCGCACTCATGTTTACATGTATCCACATCATGTGGATGTTTCATTCTTGCTAGACATACAAGCTGTCCCTTCACCACTGACCTGTTTTTGGTGAACTGGGTGCCAGCTATTATAATGAAGATAAATGTTTGAAAAAGTACTTTTCCTCTGAATGTTCAAACAAAATTTACTGTTGGCATAATCTTTAGGAGTCTAATTACACAATCTTATCAGAATGACTGTTATGGGAAAATTGTAAAAAATCAGCAGTGTTGTTATTATACTCCAAAAACTCTATTAATCTATCATTTGTATTTGTCCATAACATAATAATATCATCCAGAACCCATGTATACAATTTCCAGCAATCCTTAACCTCACTGTTGAATACGAACTGTGATTCCCATTGTGCTAAGATGTAATACACCTGTAACTTGTTTAAAACACTGTCACTATAACTTGTTTAAAACACTGTCCTCGAAATAAATAAAATTATTTTTTAACACCATACAAGAGTGCTGTTATAGCATTGACTTTGTCAGTTGATAGTTTCCCTTGTTTAAACATTTCATCCTTGAACCACTGAAGTCCAATATCATGTGGTATAACTAAATATAAATTGTGCATGTCTATAATGAAAGAATGGCATCTTGAATAAACCTCAATTCATTAATTTTGCCCAAGAAATGCCAGGAGTCCTTAAACAAATAAGGTAAATTTTGTAACCCATTTATTAACATATGGTCAATAAATTTTACAGTATAGTAGGTTTTTGCCCTTTTGTGTATGCTTGGAACTCCAAAAATACCTGCTATATCAGGCTTCTTTCTTATTTATCATATATGCCACTTCATCCTTTAGTTAATTGACTATAAAATCTATCCGTGCATAAGCAATATTAATTTTGTTACGTAATACATCTGTGCAAATATCATCTAACAAAAGAGGATTCATTCTGTTAGTATAGTCCGTCTGGTTCATAATGACTAGGCTGCCCCCTTTATTGAGGCTCATAAACCTGATATTTTTGTCCTGATAAATATCTTTACATGACAGTGTTTCATTTGAGGACATATTATAAAACTTATTAATACAGGGTTGATTTAATACACTTCTAATATCCAATTCACATATCTTTTAAAAATTAAAATGTTATAATTTAAAGGTGGATTAAAACAACTCAATCTACATAATCCCTCATTAATACCTTCAGATGCTACACTATTCGCAAACCACAAGGCTAAATTAAATTTGTAAATCAATAATGGCATTAACTAGATTTGCCCTCTTGGCTGGAACATACATTAACCCTTTTGCTAAACTATTTGCAATGGTTAGTTGTAAAACTTTAGTTAGAAAAATTGAATATTTTGAAATCCTTATAGTCATTAAATAATACTGGAACAGTCAAATTGCATAGAGATTCATTCTGCAGCTCGAAGTTCGCTAGTGCTTCTTGTAATAACTCTGATAATTCCCCCATTTCGGTTTGACTCCCTGTTGGTGAAATACCTCATCATTCTCTTGTCATCTCTCAGAGTATCTCTGCTGATTTCTGCTTCAAATTCACTTTGTCCTCCTTACTTCCATGTCCTCTAAAGGGACCAATGGGCTACATGGTTCCCTGGATGATGTTGATCACTGCTCATTCACCGCAGGGCCTGCTGAAATTCCTTGGTGGGTCTGGATATGGGGTGCATTGTTGTAATCATCTATGCTCCTTTGATGTTTAGCAGTTTTGGATTTTAAAATTTTAAAATATCAGCCCAGACATTATCAACATGAGACAGGGTATTACTGTAGTTGGTTTCATAATGTCCAAATAAAAGATCTTCATGAATTTTACTATAGAGTGAACCTAATTCAACAGATAACTGCTCAATCTGTGCATTATTAGATCTGATCATGAGCCTCATCACATCACACCTGACTCTGTCAGAAATATTTAATAGTTGCTGATGAAAATCAGACCTTTTAACTGTATCATTTGGGAATTTCCAAAAAACAGAGCTCTTTAGGGACCTGATTCAACTCAATATATTATAAAAGGCAACTATTCTCTAGCTGGAGCTATTTGAACTTCATCAGTTTCTTATCGAACAGGAACAACTGCTCAATTAATGTGATGGAAAGTATATGGGTCATACTCCTTTTATTATTCCCGATGACGAATTTTTAAACGGTTGGATTTGCAGACATTAAAATCCATAGTGGCATTGAAAGCATTACTGTGACTAGCTCCCGAAGTAGGTTAAGAAAAAGATAGTTCAAAACTATTTCCACTCAAAACCACTGCAAGTCATATAATCAGCATCTCACACCAGTGCAAACCTGAGCAACTTGGAGGTGAACTAGTCAGATATAACAGTATATGTACTCTCTACTAATACCCTTCAGTACGCTAAAGCACTGACAGAGAGTACCCTGACCTGGACAGCAAATTATAATAATAATAGTGTTTAACATTGTTTGTCTAAAGCTTAAGAAGTAGGAATGAAAGAATACAGATGCCTTGAAAAGCAAGCAAATAAAATCTGGAGAAGTTTATGCAACTTGTAGAAATTGGATACCATACATACTTGGGAGGCAATTCTACCCAACACAAGACATCACAGATAGGAAACCATTTTGTGGGAAATTTAATCTAGCAAAGCATTCATCACTGGCACCATCTGATTCATCCAAGTATCAAAGATAGTCAAAGTCTATGGAAAATGTATGTAAACTGCACTGTCACAGGACATGAATTATAGATACACTGCTTATTACACAAGATTCTCACTGCTGCAGAGAAGGAGAAGGAGGTGGATCTGGTAAAATAGCTGAAGGCTCCGAACTAACTCCCATGGGTAATTGTTTTGGAAATGATTCTCAGGTTAACCATAACTTATACACATTTTTTAGATAGATTGAATGCTAATAATTATGCCTTGCAACAAAAGGGAGGGCTACTCTTCAAAGTCAATGTACTGAATTATTTCATAATAAACATTACAAGCCTGTTCACTTGGTTCACCTATTACAAATGTGTCTGCTTATTGCAGTGTTCATCCTCTACATTCACTCCATGCATTGTGGCATAGAGACTGATACATTTTATGAGAATGTCTCTCAATTGCACATTTCTTGAAAATGATGTTTTCTTGGACAAGAGCAATAACTAACAAACCTCCCTTTCCTCATCCCTGTTTATGGCTTCTGTATATGGCTGTCCTCACACTCCTGCACACTGAAATAAAGTACCATAAATTCACTGCATAATGCTCGTGGGCTCAGTGGCAGTACACTCTCACTAATCAGTGGCACTGTACATAACAATGATGAACTGTTCCCATGAAGTATCATTACTTCTAAAGAGCAGGATAATAACCATTTATTTATTTATTTATTTAACATTTGTTGACCGGGAATGTCCGACTAGGTTCCATAGAGCCTGTTTTCAGCGGAGGCCCGGGGAGAAATGCTCCAGATGCATGTTTTTGGAACCAATATTTATGGTAGGGTTTGTGGAACTGTGTTACTGTAGTAATTGTTGATGTAGCTGCTTCCTGTTCAGACTTTAATGCTATGTATCTCAGATACTAGTTAATCTTTTACTGAAAAGTTGCTTAATATCAGTTACTGATTATTTGGAATCTATAATGATCCAAGAATTGCTTCTGCTTCCCAATTAAACTTTATAAAGTTGAATGCAATTATTCTGTTAATACCTAACAATCCGTTCACCAAGAATTAAAGTTTTCCTTGTAAAAATACTTTAGGTATGCATTCCAGCTCTGAATATGACGGTTAATAAAAATAAATACTTAAGGATGACAAAGTAGCATGTCACTTATTTTATTAAATGCATGGATATGAAGCACTGCCTTCCATTATACGGACTTCAACTAATTTATTAAATGCCTTTATACATATATGCATACATTTGTAGGACAGCAAAAAAAAGACTGATGGGCAGTCTAGTCTGCCAACTGTTTTATCTGGCAGCTTGCAGCCCCCCACCCATTCTTGTATTATCTGATGACCTTTTATTTTAGCTCTGTACCCAAGAGCCCATTACATTTTGCATCTTTCTCTGATGGAAAGAATACTTTCTTATGTTCAAGCTAATGATTGATCCTTTCATTTTGGAACTCACAAGATTTTTTGGTCACTGACTCCCCATATTTCACAGTTCTCTTTAACTTCTTTAAGGGTCATGCCCCAGCCTCCTTTCCCTTCTGGTTGCTGAATAGAACATCCCTTGCATCTCTTCAAAAATCCTTCTTTTCATCCTCTTTTACCCTTTAAGGGGGTTTCCTTTGTACCCTCTAACAAGATGCAATGTTTCCTTTTATGTGCATGATCTCCCAAACTGAATGCAGTATTCCAGCCGAAACCCTACCAGTGACTTTCATAGCAGAAGAATATTTTGTTGGACCAAGGGAGCATACCTCTGCTGATGCAAACAAACTCCTTGCAGGTCTTTGTTTCTGCAGTTTGTTCCCAGTTGCTCAATGCTACTGCTTTTATAATGATATCTATGTGATCATCTCATATTTATTGCCAAGATAAGGGGGCATAACCAACCATGGAGAGAAATGTGGTGTAATTTCACCCAAGCAGATGAGAGTGGAAAAATTATAAGCACATGGTGGATTATTTTACCAACACAAACAGACCAAAGAGGGTACTCTATTAACATTTAATTATTCAGTTATATAATTATTTACTTGATGCATGCTGTTTTGTTTCTGAATATATATGACTTTTGTCTTATTTCTTTTTAAACCACAAGTGCGGTTATTTGGATTGTGCTATCTTTTTTAGTAATATTTACAGGCTGCAAATTGCATCATCCTTATAAAAAAAGAAAAATGGCTGAAGGAAACACAAGTATTTAATATTACTAAAAGCATATATAAAAAGAGAAGCCTTCTTTTGCTATAAAACTTTCTCACCTGTTAAAAACAGCTGCTTACAAAACATATGCTTATATAAAAATTTACCATGTGATATATTTAATGAACAGGTGGCTAATTAAGCAATAACCGATGACGTGGTGTGGTATATTGAACATTTATCCATGGTTGGTGTGGTTTAATCATGAGGGCGAAGCCCGAGTGATTGAATAAAGCCAACAGTGGGTACATTTCAATATACCACAACCATGAAGTTGGTTATTACTATTATACAATGACATTATTTAAGAAAAAAAAATACTTACTTTTCTTAAATAATGTCTTTGTATAATGGCGCATTACTGTTCTTCCATGGCTGGTGGTATACTGCTGTGTTGTTTTGATGTACTGTGCATGCGTATGGGACTTGTGTTCCCATGCATACCCAGTACATCAATGCTTTGAAAAGGAAGCAACGGAGAAAAGAAAGATTCTGTTGCTTCATTTTTGTTTTCTTTTTTTTTTTTTATTATTATTAAAAAAAAAGTTTGGGCTACTTTAGAGGCAGGAGAGAGAGAGAGAGAGAGACAGAATGGAGGAAATGCAAAGAAAATCAGGTATGTGTCTTTAGTTTTAAATAACATACTTGATTTTCTTTGTATTTCCTCCATGCTGCCTCTTGGGCATGTCCAGAGTGCGGACTATAGCTTTTTTTTAAATTTTTGTTGAAAAAAAAAATAAAAGTTTTAGAATATATGAATGGAAAGAAGTCCTGGTGATCAGACCTTTTTTCGTTGGTATATTTTGGGATTTACAACGGGCACGATGGTTGGGCTGGCCAATCAGCATGCACATTTTTGAATACTAATGGCCAGTGATTGTATAATATAAAATAATGAATCAGTTTCTTTGCTTAAGTCTAGGTTTTAAACAGATAACGCAACTTAGAACAGGCTCTTTGTCCACTCTGAAAGTGCTGATCAGTTTATATTTTAGACTTTCAGTTTGGCCTTGTATATCAGCACCTCTAACATTAAGCTTTAATTTATCCAATACGGCACTTTCAGACATTTGATCAACCTCCTTTAACTTCTGTGTTTATATAATGCATTTCTCATCACTTTCCTTCTAGAATGATGGTATAATGCCCTAGGGAGTTGGAATAATGCTTAAGATGTTTACCTCACACACAAGCTACAGGGTTTGATTCTCACCTCCAAAATGGAAATTGGCTAGGCTTCAAATGGCCTGCGGGGGCAGAAGTCTATATATGTCTGAGATATGATCACACATTCTTTCTCTCAATGTTCTGTTTGTCTTATCTATCTAAAAGCATTCACATTTCTTGCCTAACACAATATAAACTATATTCATAGGGTCGCGGTCTGCATGTAGATTTAATAAGAACATGTTACCAGTTAATGGATGTTTAAAAGTTTATTTCCTATATATATATATATATATATATATATATATATATATATATATATATATATATATATATATATATATACACACACACTGCTGACACCTAAAGCAAGGAAAAGTGCCAATTTATTATATGTTTAATAACTTTATTCTCTTTTTGTTCTTTATAACATATTCTGTGCTTCAAATTATAAGCATTTCTATAAGAAAAGTGTGGTTTAATAATTAACAATGTTTTCAACTCTTCAACAGTGTGTAAAATATGCCAGTGTCTTTTAATTATATCTTTTATTGCTTTAGTATGTCTGTTATAAGATATTGTCATCATACCTTGGTTTACCTAGTTCATACTATTTTTACTAAAGTTATCAGAGCAATAAGGCTTCCCAGTTCCTTCCATATCTTCTGCATTAACTTCATTCTGTATTGCATCAGGCTGTTTAATAACATACAATACTGAAAATTATATGTAAAAGGCATTTCATGTCATATAGAAGAGGACAGAACCTGAAAGATAGATTGGTAAAAGCATATTTTGTGTTACCTGAAGAAAATTTTACTCTGACTTTAGAATGTGCAGGCATGGTCCACTGCAATAATTGTAAATGTATGTAAGTTTGTAGTTCTCAATTTTCAAAGAATTAATGGTAGCAAATTTAACCCTGTTGGCAGATTTTCTTGTGATACTGAAGGTATTATATATTGCCTTAAGTGTCCCTGCAACCTTTTTTTTATATTGGTCAGAGTAAAAGAAAGTTTAAAATTAGGTTGTAAGAACACATTAGAGACATTAAAAAAAAACAAAACAAAAAGCAGAAAGGTCCATTGCTTTTCATTTTATGGAAAGTCACAACAGTGACTACAAGCAACAGTTATTACAAGCAACAGTTATGGAAAAAGTGTTTGTTAAAGTATGAGATGCTGCATTGTTAAAAAATATATTGTATAAGGAGCTGTTTTATTTTAAAGTATAACACTCTTTTACCAGGGGGGTTGAATCATGAGATGAATTGGAAATATTTGTTTTAATTAGTTATTTTATTTTTTAATTGTTTTATTGAATTATTGTTAATTAGATTTGTATATATATAGGGGTGTTTTTTCTAATGAGTATCACTTCTTGAAGGCTGTTTGGCTGAGGTGCTAAAGTGCAATAAACTTGTAATTTGGATCTGTATTTTGTTGTTTTTTTCTTCGTGAGTGGTTTGGTGGTTTTGGAGTGTTTAATAAAATAGCCTCCGGCTACAAAATCATATTTTAATTCATTTACTTGCTGATGTTTCTTTTCTGCTTCAGCATTTAATCTAAATATTCCCTGCATTTGCCCCTTAATAGCATTTCTAAATACATGATTTGGATGCGTACTGCTCCTATATGTTTCACTTATTGGGGTTCATATAGATGGCTGTTGCTGTTTTACTTATACCAGTTTTATAAAGCGTAACATCTAGAAAGTTGATTTGATAATCAGAGACAGTTTCTTTAAATCCTTACAAGGTTGTTGTATGTTGTAAGTATTGTAGAAAACATTAAAAGCCAATATTAAAAAGGCATCATTGACAAAGATTTTATAAAATTTCAAATACATTTTTATAATCATTGTTGTCTAATATATGATATTGTTCCCAATATGATATAACTAAATTCACATAACTATTAGCTGTATTATTATTCTTTGTAAATAAGTTACAATTGAAAAAGTAAAAATATTATTCTCTAATACCACTTGCATTAATTCACTAGTGGTATTAATTTCAACATTGGTTATAGATGTCTTTTCACCTCACATCACTTAAGGCATCCAATCCATAATCACTGTGGATATATGTAAAAAGAGATTCTACATCTAATGTTATGAATAAATACTTTATGCTATCATTCTGTCTTCACAGAGACAACTCCTGGTTTGCTGGACTTTCCCAGATAATTTTTATTACAGAAATGTAGAGACTGGCTCTGTCGTCCAACCTCTTCCAGAGACAATTGATCTCACTGGGGAGTCTTACCATTCATGAGATATTTTAGGAGTGCCATAGTATATGGGAAAGTTAGGGTGGGAGTTGTAGAAAAAATCATAGTCTGTTAACTTGTAAATTGTAAATTAAGGTGGTAACATTCACTGCTATTAATTTGTCATTACCATTATATGTTTCTTCAACATGCAACAATTGATTCACTGCTTGCATATAATCACATGTATTCATAGCAATGATCCCCCTCACTTATCAACTTGTTTAATAACAATATAATCATTATGAATTTAAATAATAAGAACATTACTTCATTACACAACATATTGTAAAAGTGTGATTATTAGATGTATTGAAGATTTTATAAATCTTTTCTTCAAAAATTTTCTCAAATGCTGTGACAGTGAGGTAGCTATTAGGAATAAAAACACTTGGTTTCTTTAAAAGTCCATAACTGGCTTCATTATGTTTGGGGAACAAAATGCCTAAATTCAGTTGTCTAGTAAAGAGCCTCAAATCTGTTAGTATACCTGATAAATTTTTATTGCAGGATGGTACAAATAGTTACACATTTCTCAAAAACAGACTTCTCCTGTACCACCACCCCTCAATGTACCTAATCAGCACATTTTTTATAATATGTTGCATGAGGCTCTTATTACTTTAATTAATAACAATGATATTGTTATTAAAGAAGCTGCTCATATATAGAGTTGAAACAACTGTTTAAGCATCTAACTAGGAAAATGTTCTTATTAAATTTACATGCAGACTGCGACCTTATGAATATAGTTTATATTGCGCTTTGCAAGAAATGTGAAGGATTTTATGCAGGTAAGACAAACAGCAAGTTGAGAGAAAGAATGTGTGATCATATATCAGAAATATATAGTGATCAGAAATGCATTATATAAATATGTACAAGTTAAAGGGGTTGATTATATATTTAAATTTGCTGTATTGGAAGAATTAAAGATAGATGTTAGAGGTGCTACTATATCAGGCAAAACTGAAAGCCCAGAATAGAAATGGATCAGAACTTTCAGAGTGGACAAAAAGTCCAGTCTAAAAGGGGCTACCTGTTTAAAACCTATTCTTAAGCAAAGAAGGTGATTCTTTATTTTATATGACCCACCTGTTCATTAAATGTGTCACATAGTACATTTGTATTTAAGGATGCATTTTGTAAGCAACTATTTTCAACACTTGAGAAAGCTGTGAAGAGAAAGCTCTGAGGGCTTCTGTTGTTTACATGTGCATGTATTAATATTAAATACTTGGGTCTTCTTTTTCTTTTTTTTTAACTTTGTTTGGTTTTTGGCCCAAAGATTTGCTTTCTTTGAGGTAGTTTTTGGCAATACATCATCATTATATTATAATTTATCAAAAACGCATTTAGAGATATAAAGATTCTAGTCTGCTTTTCTACAGTATCTTTACTGATACTTAAAGAAAAATGCACATACTTCATAGCATACTCATTTTCCTGAATACTGACTTCTTTCTAGTTTTTCAATCTCTTAAAGCAGATGCTAAATTTAAAATTAAAAACACACATTTAATGAGCAGTGTAGCAGTTGTGGGTTTGGCAGTTTTAGAGAGATGACCTCAAAGAAAACTTGGCTTTTGATGGAATCCAAAGTGACCATATTTGGCAGAACAAAAACAACATGGACAAACAAAACTGCTTGATAAGAGCTGGTTAAGATCACCAAAATTATATAGAATGTTACGTTGGCTGTTTTATTGAGCAAGCATGAAGTTAACAATAAATAATATATTTGTTTTTGTCAGCTAATAGAACTTTAATAATTTTGAAGGTATGCATTTTAAGGAATTATTTTTTCTGCACTTTATTCTAAGTTCTTAAATAAATGAAATGATTGATTTATTGATATAGGAATGTAATTATGATGACCTTAATTAAATGCCAATAGGCACAGGATGTAGCAATCACCATGCAACAGAGATGAAATAATTTTTATGTTTTTTGCTAGTAGTAGCAGTCTTAATACATGTCCAACTTCTGTTTTTCACTACTCAGCTATTCAGTAAATAGTATCCTCCTGAGTCATTTGCTTGGACTGAGATTACTGTTGCCCTGCCAGTGACCGCATTGCCTGATTATTGCTTCATGCTGTAACCATGACCTACAACCCTTAGAACATCGTTCAACATAATCACAGGTTCAACTACAGGAATGCCAGTCACCTTTCCATCAGCTGTCTGTCATAAATTAGTGTCTTATTACAGTTTATCAGGTGTTTCATATTCTATCTGCTTCACTCTCATTGTTTATTAACATTTTTTGCAGTACAGCTTATATTTTAATACATGCTGCACTGCACAAAATATATGCTGCATATATTTTAATATGTTCCTTCTGAAACTCAGTAACTGATAATTAATTCTGTCTGTCTTTATCCCTTGCTCTGGAATCAAGTATACATGATTTGGCTACACCACGATCCCCTCCCCTAGAGTAGTAAGACCCACAGTTTCCACAAAGCTGAATGAGCAGAGACTATGGTCCTAATGTATTTGTTTATTGTTTTGTATTTGATGACTTGGTGATCCATCTGAGCCAAGGCACGTTTACAAGGAATATTTCAAAAAAATACAGCTGAACTTAATTTTATAAACTAGCAGAGCAATAGCATGATCTAAATAAGTTATATACCTATATTAACAATACATCTGTGAGAATAATTTCTGTCTTTGGCAATCTAAGGACTAGTGCCAGAAGCATCAAGCTCACTTGGCAAAAAACATTTTTTCAGTCTACCTGGAACCTGTTCCCTCCCTGTCATACATCACTTATCTCACAATGTCATGTTCTCTTTTTGTCACGCTTAGAAGTCTGTCAGAGAAAAAAAATGGACCCAGGCTTCCTTTTAGTGTTTTTAGTGAGTTTAATAAGAAATGCATTAGTGCTGCATTCAAAAAGAATATTCTTTCTTTTATTTACTAACATTTTCACTAGCCAGCTCTTAAATTTTGCAATTTTCCTATCAGGAAGTCCCTTTATTGACTGTCTGCAAAAGACAGCCAGGGCCCATTTATTTTGCAACATTTAAGTCTCTGTTAACTAAGTATGGTTTTGGCTGTGACCATATTTTACTGTGATGTTGCATATTATGTAGATAGGATAATCTTATTAGGGTAAAGATGAGATATGTATATAGTTATATAGTTCTATAGCATGTAGTAGATTTTAGTTATGTATACTTTTTGAGAATGAGTGTATGTTATGTAAAATGTATAAATCCAATAAAGAGATGTTACAAAAAAAAAAAGTCATCTCCCAGTTAAAAGCCACTTATTCCATTCCCAGCTATCTCACCATAGATGCCAAACAGTCAATAGCAAAATGGGAGTTAATACCTAAACTAGAACATACCCTGCCCTTAATCTCAGATCACTCAGTCCAGAGCAGTGAATGAATACAATCAATTCAAAATGCCAGATCAACTCTCCATTTATCATGTCTTACCTTTCAGGTATAAGCAAACACTGTCCCTCTCTCAGTCAGGCTTCTCATTAAACACTCCTAACTAGGGGCCTATGAAGTCAAGACAATAACATCCTCAGTCTAGTAAGGCTTCTTTCACACTTAACCTGACTGAATGAGGCTTTAGGAAAATTATACCTAACAACTGGAGCAACCTTCCCAGAAAATAGAAAAATCACAGTTTACAATTAATTTAAAAAAAAACAAAAACAAATCTTCATGGTACTTAAAAAAAAATCCATACATAGTTTCTAATTGAAGTGAAAATCTCTGTCACCCCTCTGTCACCCCTTCACTTCTATGAAAAATGTTATTCTGGACATATAAACACTAGCTTCTTGTATTTCATTCCTGGTGTATTATCTTTCTTTCCTTTTGGTCTTCCATAATAGTTAGGGGTGGCTCATGACACTGGTTGCTGTGATGTAGCTCCCCCTCCCCATTTTTATTACAGTGATTTTTTGCCCAATATTTTTATTTAAAATGTTAACTAAATAAGCAGCTTTTAGCTGTGGAACACAGACATATTTCCTGCTGCACATATCAAAATACACAGTTCCGCAACAACAACAAATTTATTTAATAAAAAAACTTCAGGGCTGCTTTTGAAATCAGCCCAGAATAAAAGTATACATGCTTTAAAAATACACCCAGGATTCCATGTGGCTTTAACAATGCTGATTAACTTAGGCAATGCGCTGACAGAATCTGCAGCCTGTCAAGTGATTCCAGCATGCATGCATGCATGTTGCTCACGTTAGCAGGAGATGGAACATCCAGGAAGTAAAAGCAGAGGAGATCCTGCTTATTTTATTTCACAAGGAGTCTGGCTACCTGCTCATAATGCTGCCTTTATGACGTGTGTAACGATGGAGAATGGACTCACACTATGCAGATAAGGAATGTATAGCAAAATTAATTATTACAGGTGGACGCATTGACTTAATTGCCCCCTCAAAAAAAATACATAAGTATTGTAGCCAAGGGTTCACCAGCTATAATCCTTGTGAAAGGGGGTGCAACTGGTAAGAACAACTGCCAATTTAAAGTTTTTTTTCTTTAAATCAAGTAGAATTATTAGTATGGAACTTGTGCACAGGCAGACATCTTAACTGTAGAACATCCCCAGTTTTGTTTCAAAGATATATATTTTTAGTCTAGCAATGGAGTTTGTTATATCATTCATACACTGCCATGTTAGTTCTGGTGCTGGTATTTGTAATTGTAGTCATGCACAGGCATCTGTATTTGAATGTACCTCAAAGATTTTTTTGTTTATCAAATGCTAGATTTGGTCCATGAGAGATATGCCTGTACATGATTACATCAACTATAAATGTCTACTATCTTGCCACAATAAATAATTATCTATATATACAGAAAGAGAGACAGAGAAAGCAAGTAAAATTAAATGTAGACATCCATATATAGCTATAAATATATATTTTTAATCTAGCAGTGGAGTTAAGTTGCAGATTTTTTGCATAATATTTTTGGTTTGTTCTTTACTAAATTTGTGATAAATGTGTGGTTTTCTGACAAATCACTGAGTAATGAAACAACTAAATAATGACAAACTTCTGACTGTCTAACTTCAAATCCTTCAGAAGAGGCAGTTTAATGGAAAACCTGTTGTTCTTGTAACTTTCTAAGCTTATAAGAGCAATATATGTGCCTCATACTTTGGTCTCTTTTCTTGTAAAATGTGTGGTATTCCTGCAAATCACTGGGGATTGCACTCACTAAATAATGATTGACATTTAAATTCAGACTTAGCCCTTAGACAAAAGCATGCTAATGCAAAGCCTGTTACTCTACCAACCAGAAAAAGCAGTATCTTTTCCTGATTTTAGTCCTGTGTCACCATTTTAACAATGATCGTAAGAGGCATTTGAACAGGAGTGCAGTGAGCTCATCCTATTGTGACAAGTGAGTTGAAAAAATAAATTTGTGTGGCACTTAAAAAAAAAAAAGTATGGTTGTGGCTGAGCTGCTGTGTTCTTTAATAACCGCACTCACAGATTTGTTTATTGAAAACTTCAATACTGCCTGATGGACATATTACGATGAATTTAACAAGGTAACTCAAAAGAGGCATTGTCATCAGCATTGGGTGCACTTATATCTTCAGCTTTATATCCAAAGTAAATATATCAAAATGATAACAGTAAACCACAGACTTCAATGTGTAGTACCTTAAACCTCCTTCAAAGGAGGCCATGTGGAATATGCAAATGATCCCTTAAGTACATACAAGTGTTTCAGTTAAATGGTTTCGGAATATTAAGTAGTTAAAAAAGGACCAGTTAGTCATCTGGTCCCTCTTTTGATAATAAGAACAACATTCAGGCTCTGCTCCTGAAAAGGAATTGTTAACTTCTGCCTTTCATAAGATCAAGATGTTCAAAGCTATTATTTCTAAGAAAAGTTGTTCCTACTGTCTCACTTATTGTTTGTTGTATTAGTACCTTTTGGAGTTTATCTGTGCTCTTCTTACCTTAATAATGTATTGAACGAGATTTTTTCAGCTCAGGAATATGTAACAAATCCTAATGTACTTATTGTAGTACAATTTGGTCCATACATTTTGCTGTTCAGTGCTAGTCTATGGACTCTAAGCTAGACACACTAGGCCCTTTTGCTGCAAATTCCCACAGCATCTGTCCTACAGATCACTGAAGACAAACTTATACTTATCATATCAAGCACTATAACATTCAATATTGATATAATAAAAATGCTGTTTGGTTCTATGCATAATAGTAGTGTTTAAACAGCTCAAAACATAATTTTATTTCAGGTTATACTGCACTGAGAGAAGAATTAATTGGGTAGCAGAGGGGGATAAATGTACAGGTAGACAAAGAAAAGGGGAGGTAGAAAAAAGATGTGGATGGGAGGGTGAAAGTAGATCAATGAATATGCTATCAATGAATACTAAAAAAGTACAATTTATTAATTGTTTTAAGAATTATCTTAACATTTTGTCTGGTAATAATAAATAGAAAATGCAAAATTGTGGATGCAGTCTGCTTAATGACTCCTCTTTCATTTTTCAATGAAAGACAGTACACATGCCAGAATTGATATGACTTGAATGTCCCTGTTTTACTCAAGAAGAGTGATATGATATGGCTTTTATGTCTCTGTTTTAGTCAAGAAGAGAAGATCCTTGCTTCTAGAGAAAGCATTCTAAAGCATAAGAGTAGCCATGAGAGTGGGTCTACATTACTATTATTATGTATGGGAGACAGTAAAAATACAAAAACTTGATGTTAAATTCCTTCTTGGAACATCGCGGAGAAAAATCATTAAAGATGATCAAATATTACCATTTAAAAGTCTGCAGATGGTAATCATTTAGTTATGTTATAGTTTTTAAGCCAAGCCTCTGAAATTTATTTAGGGATATGTAATGCTGTGTTTTTAACAGTTTTTGCAAAGTAGGGCAGTTTCACTTTTTTTTCAGCTTCCTCTACTCAGATGTCCTGACTCTGTCATGGAGAAACACGGCCTCTCCACTGATGTACATACATCAACTGTTACAGCAAATAACAAGGATGAGTAGCGTTAGTGACCAGAATCAATAGTACTATACTTCATGATCGAAGGTATAATGATTTACTTTGACTTAGCTTCCTCAAATACTTTACATGGTATGTTTTTTTTTTTCATAAGTTGGAGACTATGATTTCTGGAAATGCCTACAGTAACAGATATATAACATCAATAGCAATTTTGTCAAGTAGGACAATTTTTCAAAATTGCTCTCTCCAAAATGATAGAACCCAGGATTTTTGGAAGGGGGCTGTGGCACCTTTTCACTACACTCCTTTCCACAAATATACAAACTGGAGGGTCATATCACATTGGATAATGAGAACAATTTCTCTGAGCTGTCCTACTTAACAAGAGTTCTTAATGCAAGTTTGGATGTTACCCTTACTATCATTTCAATACCGCAGATAGACCTCATTCCCTTTATAAAATGAAACAATTTTTATATTACAACAATCATCGTCATCTCTGTTGCTTCCATCTTTTATTTTACTTTGGATTTAAACCCTTCTTCTTGGAACCACCCCTCATATCTTGCAGCTATCTTCTTACTAAGGAATGTGCAAATTAGTTGCTTTATACACTAACATATAAAAAAACAAAAGTAGAGCTGGGGGAGTGGCAAAGAGGGAAATGTCCTCCTTTTAAGATTTAAAACTTACTGCCTAAAATTTTGAGGCTCTGTTAGCATAAATATACATGTCAATAAATAACTGAATCAAACACAAAATGATGATACCAGGGAGTAAATGCTCCTTACCAAAAAAACTGCAGCAAAATGTTAAAGTAAAATAAAAATGGCAAAGGAGCAAACAAAGGCTTCAAATACTCAACAGCATATAAATTCCTTCCACACAATTATCGAAGACAGGAACAGTCATAACTGGAATAAAAACTCAGTTTATTCGTGCACTGGTAAGTGCTTTCACCCCTTCGGGCTTCCTCAGACCATTTCTGCAATTCTGCTTTTATACTTCCATAGTATACCAATTAACCAACTGATTAATCCAACCTGTAGCTAATTCATTCAATTTCATTAAAGTGGTATTCTCACTAAAAGAATCTCACATTAAAGACTAAAAATATAGCCTACTACTTACAAATATATGATAATTTAAAAACATAAAATACATTAAATACATAGTTTAAAAATAAATATTCATGATAAATTTATAGAACATAACTAAAACCCAAACATACAATGGAATAGTGCTCTTTCAAGACATAGAGTAGCACAAAAACTGCTCATAAAAATATATTCTATAATGAGGAATATATAATGCATGCAAACAAACTGCACACATCCATTCTCATACTGAAAAATGATATGCATGTGTCATCAAAACATAAAATAACACAAAAATACTCATGAAAACATGTTCCATAATGATACTCTATCAATTACTTGGCCATAAGCCTACATGCTTTTAATAAGGTTTCAGGGGTACCTTATCATTCAGGCCAAGTAATTGATAGAGTAATGCCTCTATGCCGATACATGCATATCATTTTCAGCATGAGAACTAATGTGTGTAGTCTGTTTGCATGCAATATATATTCCTCATTATGGAACATGTTTTCATGAGTATTTTTGTGTTACTTTATGTTTTGATGACACAAAAGTTCACAGAAGGGAGTGCAACTGGAGAGTTGTTGGTCGCATAAAGAAAATGAAATTGAAGGATTGGTCAAGCTGCTGAGGAAGCAGGAGAAGGCTGAAATGAAAAATGGTGAAAAGGAGGTTATCAGACTTTCACAGGACTCTGAGTACTTATTTCAAAAAGATCTGTTTTCTCTGTTGAAGTCAGAGTGTATGGTTACAACCCTCAAATCGGCAGGGTTGGGGGATGTTAAAAGAAATGATAATTTGGAGTTAACCACAATGTGAAGCAGTGGCATCATGGGGCAACATTATGGATAGAATTAAGGAAGAGGAGGTGAGAGAAATTATAGAAGAGAAAAAATTGTATGCCAAGACAGTTAAAGAAGGCAAGAAGCAAATAAAAGAGGGAGAAGGAGGAAAAGAGGTCTTGAAAAAAAGTTTGTTGTACAACTCTGAAGTAAGGAAGAAAAAGACCTTGAAAGGGATATAAGGTACGGGACAGAGCTTTGGGAATATCACCTAATGAGGTAAGAGCCTTTATTCATCTTAATAGACAGACTTATTATACCACTTGCACAAGCTGGCCAAATACTTTAAAAAGCAGTAACATGCATATGCACAAGCAGAAAAAAGACTGCCTTTCTGCAACTGGTATTGACCTACCATTTCATTTACTGCCACAAACTAACTGTACAGTGCCTAGCCAAGGACTTACGACTATCCCCACACCCACAGTGGGCCATTCCACAAGTGTCAATTCCAGGGGATAGAGTACACCACTCAATGACTACTCTGTTTCAGACAAATCTGGCTCCAGTGTTCAGACTGCTGCAAAATCTCTGGCTACTTCACCAAAAGAAATGACAGTCCATGCCTCAGAAGTGAAATTCCATTGCCAGGGTCTATTTCATTCATACTCATCCCACTCCTGGCTAGCATTTCACTTGACTCCCACTTTTTGCTTTGTAAGTGTTGAGCAAACACATTACTTCAATAACTGAATACCATTTATTTGGGAGGCTGAGCCTGACACAGCTACAAGGGGTTTTGCAGGCACTAGACACTTGTGGGCAACACCACCCTCAGGTTTCAATCCAGAGCTAACTTCTGGTATGTTTGTACCCATCTTCCTCATGAGGTTGTTTTATTCTCGAAGGAACTTTCATGGACAGGTCATATTTCTGGATATTTTTGTCTGGCCTCTCACCTTAGTTCAGTTTTTCCATGGGGAGTTGGTCAAAATCTATAGCACTAAGTCTGTCAGATAAATGTAAACCTTTGCAGCATGATAAGGCCACAACCCCAGAAGGTTATTACATTATGATTCAGCAATAGAAATACGAAAAGCTAATATTTATGAACTTGGATCAGCCAAGTTAAACACAAGTTCCTAATGATGACTGCAGTTATTTTCGATCCTTATTTCAGTACAATCAATTTGTTACCTAGCTTCACAAAATGCTTTAACATTTTTGGCCTGATGTTATAATTCTGATTTCATGTTTATAATATAAGATAGTATATCATTTTGAATAAAAAACACAACTTGGTTTGGATTTGACAATTGTCAGATGTGCGTTTCATGATATGTTTGTTGAAAAGGACGTATTCAAAGTTGTACGCCAGTATCGTGAAAGCAAGCAATAATGCAAGGTTGCTTTCATCAAATTAAACAAATCAAGTAAAACAAAAATGTATGAGATTCTACAGGTATGGGGAAATTAGGAGTAAACACAAAGTACAGTGCAGTACAGAAAAAGCTAGCTGAAGTATTTGATGTCACTATACTCCATGAAGGAAATTACTCCTGTAATTGGAAAAGTGTATCCTATTCCACTATAGTGACAATACTGCATCACCAGAAAAGAAGCAATGAATGCAAGGAATGTGGTTCATCTTTAAAAATGCTGAGTGGGAGGACAGCTCTACATGTAACTGTTTGTATTAAAGGGACAGAGAAAAATAAGGAGGACTATGTTTGGGTGCCCAGTCATAACCAGCTTATGATATGTTTGAGAAACAGATGCCAAAACATCCACCCTGAGAGGGCATTATGATCAGACTTAATCCTCATTCTTTATAGAGCGCAGCGCTTTATTTGGTCCGTGCATACTTTTCAACTGTCCAGAATTTAGCAGAATGTCCCTGATTTTGCCTCATATTTCTGACCAGTCCTTCATTACATTTTTGATTTTTCTAATAAATCTTTAAGTTTATCAGCAATTCAGTAATAGTAAATATTACAGCTTCATGTTTGTTAGTTTTCAGAAAATTCATGTTGATGCAAAACTTGGTAAATAATAATGTTTTAAAAAAAGTCTCTGATTTTGACTGTTTGTGCCTGGATTAGTTTTGGCTTTGTCCAGTATTCTGGAACAAATAAGGTGAGATATATGGCTGCATGTATTACCAGTAAATGAAAGAATGTAGGAGCAGAATGGGTTTTACTGGCATTGAAAGCCTTCAAAATGAATTAAAGCAAGTCTTAGTGATGTCAAAGAGATCAGACAGAAACAAAGTACCTCTTTGTAGAAGTAATGTCCTCAAAAGCCATTAATACTTTGTTTTGACATATTCTTGGTTTAGAAGTTTGGGAGAACAAAGCATTTAATAGCTTTTTAAAGATGTTGTAACTTCTGATACTCTTATTTGCAGACTAGCACTGCCAATAACCCCTAGTTCAAGACTTAATCTTATCAGCACTTTGGGGAACTTAACAATCTCTGTGAAGATCAGGTCTTGAGCTAGGGATGCCCTTAAAAAGTTTATCTTTCTCCTCATTTCAGTGTGTAATCTATGTACTCCATGCAATACAAATATTTTTGCATTAAGATTCAACATCGGTGATCTCAATTATCTCAGAACAAGAAACAGATGCTAGGGATCACTAATACCCTCTATCATCTATATATGTGGGTGGAAATGGGAATGAAACAGAGCAGATTT
Organism: Protopterus annectens; assembly: GCF_019279795.1. Lineage (NCBI taxonomy): Eukaryota > Metazoa > Chordata > Ceratodontiformes > Protopteridae > Protopterus > Protopterus annectens. The sequence continues at coordinate 612,874,677 of NC_056745.1, forward strand.
TGCTAATTTTTATAGAAAACTGAACCTGCTGTTTAATAAAAAAGCAGTTTTATTTACAACAGGCAGTGAATTTCTAGTTTAGGTATCAACTAACATGCAGAGATAGGTGGCATAACATGGGGCAGGGGTAACCTATTTCAATGGCTTTTCTGCACATGAGAGTTACTGTTAAGGAAATATTGATGGGGGTCTTTTTAATTGTGGCTCTTTTATGGAAAGTGTGTTAGTCAATAGTAAGGTCACTAAGAGGTCAGGTCTCATGATCTGTACATCTGGGACCAATTAATATGGGAGAAGGCTGATCTGAAGAGCTTACAGCAAAATACATACTTCTGACTGAGGTTACAAGAAACGCATGCCACATCAAAATAAGCCTTAAAGTGAAGAGCTGCAGAGAAGAGTTTTAATCAATAGCTTCCCAGGATTTAACTCATCTTGCTATCAGACCATTTCATTCAAGCATTTCTTATCACCAATGAGTGAGATGTTGCCCAAACAATTTTGCACACACATGCAACGATCCCCTACAGGACTAGTGATACCTTTCTAGTACTGTTTCCATTTATCTTGTCTTTATAGTAACTGCCAATATCACCAGTTAAACCATTCTAGCATACAAGATACAATTACAGTCCCCTGTAAAAATAATTAATTCATAATATAACTGATTGGTAGCTAAGGATAAAGCAGTCATTCTTCAAAAAGTGCTTATTAAGCCACTCATTCTATGAGAATATCATTATACCAATAAGTTTACCACCAGCCCCAAGCTTTTAAAATTGATTAAACTATGTACTTGAAATTAAATTAAGAAATAAACTGTGAATGCTAAATATACACGGCACTATATGCCTGCATAATAAAATGAAAAATAAAGGGTTTTAGACAGATACAATCAAAACCATCTAATCACTGTTTAGACCTATTCGTGTCATTCGCATTCATAGCTTCTTGTTGGGTTTAGACTTCAAAAGTAAGCTTCCTACAAAAATACTTGAAAATTGTGTTGCTAAGTGAATTATCTGCAGTAGTTCTTTGGGGTGGTGTGATACTATGGTTGGCAAGCTGGACTTCAGTTAGCTTAACTTTGCTAAGATCAAGGATATCCTCGTAAGGAGCCCCAGCTGAGCAGCTCTTTTTCAAAAAACACACTATTGAGTTGATTTTCTGCCTTACCATTGCAAAACCCAGAGTCAATAAACACAGAATCATTACCATTTAGTACAGTATATATGCTTGTTTAAACTAATTGTTATTATCCTCAATATGCATATTTTCTACTCCAGCATATTAATTTTTTCACCCTACTAGTGTTGAAAATTTACCTCAAGGTCTGTAATTTCTTATTATTACTATTTGCCCAAAAATCTGTTCAGTGTTTTTTTATGATAGTTTATTAATAAAAAAAACATTAATTGCATACATTAACAAACTTCTCATTAACAAATTCCTTGTGACCTCCCCCATCTCCCACTTGCCCTGTATGCTAATGATATTCACCGATCAGGTCACTCTCACATCAACATTCAATGCCAACTCCATTCAGACTTACATTGGCTCCATCAATGTAACCATAAACTATTTCTCAACCTCACAAAGACCAAGCCTATGTTTTTTGAATGCCACAGAAAATTAACCAAGCACCTGACTCTTTAACTACCTTTGACCTATACAACCATTAAATAGAGACAACCTCCACCTTCAAATACATAGGACTATGGTTTGATCACTCGCTAAACTTCCATTTCCACATAGACAATGTCAGAGCCAAAATAAACTCTCTCCTCCTGCAGTACAAAAAGATCTCCCCTTTTAATTAAAAACCAGAAACAGCAGCCATTGGCAAAGGAGTTCTCCTTTCTCATCTTGAATTTGGGCGGTTTACCTTTACATAGGCGAAACTCACTCGTGCGATTGCTCATATGAGTAAATTGTAACCACGAAAAACAAAACCGCAACAGTTTCCAATGTTCAAAAATCAGCAAATCGAAAAGCAGATTTGCTGATTTTCGAACACAAATATCAAATAAGAAACGTAATGAAGTGTAATGCAGGGGCAAGCACCCCTGCACCCCCCATGTGGGGGGCAAAGCCCCTACACCCCCCTGCTTTAATATACTAACTCCGAGATTGCACTTCAGTGGGGAAAGGGTCCAATTTCCGATCCTCACTATAGTGCAATCTGCCCCAAAATGCCAAATCTGCAATGAGCGAATGTCACTCTGCATTTGCTCATTGCAGGTTCGAAGCATTTTGCGTTTGACATTTGCAAACTTTGCAAACGTCCTTTTGAACATAAGCTGTTCACCCATGTGCAAAACGCACACATGAAGGTAAACCATATGGGCCCCCAATCTTTGCTTCTGCCGCCAAGAAAAACATTGCCACAACCCATACTATCCCTAACAGCATCTGATGATTCATTACAAACTCACCTCTCTGTGAGCATCACTGTATCACCCTAGAAAAAGGCAAACGGCTACTCATAAAACAAACATTTAAACTACATTTGGGATCCTATCTCCATAAACTACTCCAAGTCCACACATTTTCTTCCTTTGCATGTGGATTTCACAAAAAAAAAAAAAAAAAAAAACTCCTCATACAACCTGACAAGCCACACCAACTCTCATTACCCCTAGAACCAAACTCCACAGCACTGCACATGCTCTATCACACCAACTCTCATTACTCCTAGAACCAAACTCCACAGCACTGCACATGCTCTGTCACACCAACTATCATTACCCCTAGAACCAACATGCACAGCACTGCACATGCTCTGTCACACCAACCCTAGAACCAACATCCACAGTACTGCACATGCTCTGTCACACCAACTCTCATTACCCCTAGAACCAAACTCCACAGCACTGCACATGCTCTGTCACACCAACTCTCATTACCCCTAGAACCAAACTCCACAGCCCTGCACATGCTCTGTCACACCAACTCTCATTACCCCTAGAACCAACATCCACAGCCCTGCACATGCTCTGTCACACCAACTCTCATTACCCCTAGAACCAACATCCACAGCCCTGCACATGCTCTGTCACACCAACTCTCATTACCCCTAGAACCAAACTCCACAGCCCTGCACATGCTCTGTCACACCAACTCTCATTACCCCTAGAACCAACATCCACAGCACTGCACATGCTCTGTCACACCAACTCTCATTACCCCTAGAACCAAACTCCACAGCCCTGCACATGCTCAGTCACACCAACTCTCATTACCCCTAGAACCAACATCCACAGCCCTGCACATGCTCTGTCACACCAACTCTCATTACCCCTAGAACCAACATCCGCAGCACTGCACATGCTTTCTCCTCTCAGGCACCTACTCTCTGGCAAGCTCTTCCGATCAACATTAAGGAAATCAACACTTATTCCAAATTAAGAACGCAACTCAAAAAGCACTTCTTAATTCAAGCCAAATGTTCCTCTCTCAACACAGGAAATTCTGTATCACCTAACCTATCTCCTCTCCGACTCCCTTCCCTTCTCTCAAGATTCACTGAAGATTGGCTTACTTTAGAAACTAATGTGTATATTGTACATTACACTCTGCTTGATTGTACATTGCATTGTGCTTATTCACTGGAATGTATTTACATGTTTTTTTCTTTCTTTTTTATGTAATTAGTCTGTACTATTCTGTTATTGCTTACATTTCTATATTTTTTGTTTGTGAAATGTTTTGTATTTCACTTGGGCTAAGCCTGAAATTGGTCAATATTGATAAGTTGCACTAGCCCAGTAAACAAATATAAATAAATAAATAACATAGTATGAAAATTCCAGGGCACAGATCATAATGCTCTTCTAACATTAACTGTTCTTGTATATTGTCTAATAGGAATGTCTTTACAACAGCTGATCTAACAGGAATGTCTATCATATCATCTTTACATTTTATTTTAAGTCCTTTGTACATTTTGTGCAGAAGTCTGACCACTGTTTATATTATGTGATGGTTAAGAACAATTACCTTCTTTGCAGATCTACGCAGTGGCCATAAAAGCTTTGACAAGTGACCACTCAGGTAACAAGTTATAATTCTAAGACTCAGTGTGGGTCCAGAATGGTGAGACTGAATGAAAATGCTCATTCATATATTTCTTATATATTCATGCCTTATAAATCATTTTATATGGATCTGTTGTTTAAAAGCAGAAGTCGGGACAGTCGACTTTTTAAAATGCTACATATTTTTAAGGTTCATTGTACTAAATCTGAGATAATTTATTATTAGAGTATTCCCTTTTCTCTGAAGTACAGTGATCCTGTATTTAGTATATGTCATTCACAGTGATGTGGGATATGCAGCTTCACTCGCAGAGGGTATGGGGTGCCTTCTACCCTTGTTAAAAGCAACCTTAAAAGAGAACGGCAATTTTTCAACACGTATTTTTGTAGCGTTTTTCTTTTTGCTTTTTTTGTAATTCTGGGCCTTGCAGTTATGAGTCTAGGAATTACAAAGGGGAGCTGACCACGCATCCAGTTTTTTCAAGTTAGTATTATTTGTTTTTGTATGAAAAAAATCACATTTGTAACATTTGTAAATCTTGACAATAACTGGAGGTCAAAAAGTATTACTAAAAGGGAAAAGATTATTATTTGATAGCAAACTACATATACCATTATCCAATTACAGCTTGCATCACAGAAAAGAGCCTAATAATAGCCTGCAAATTACATAGTAGGTCATAACTAGGTAGCACAATATAAAGCAACCTTCCTGCCCAAATAAGTGCTGGAGCATTGCAGTAACTCTGCAAGCATTTCAGAGCAGCATAATGCAGTGGGCAGAAGAAAGTAAAAGCATACTCACTCTATTACTATGTACAGAAAGGATAGGGTGCCTGGACAGCAGATAGGTATTAATGTCCACATCACTTCCTGTAGTAGGGCTACAGCTCTGCAAATACTGCTGCTTAGCAACATCAATGTGGTGCAACATCAATGCTGACTAATGTCAGAGAAAAAAATTCCAAGTAGGTTTGTGCTGTGTTACATAAACCAGTCTGTCACAGACTGAACCTTGTTCCAACACTGGCTGCAGTGCTGTAAAGACCATAGCATACATGCCATATCAATTGACTTGAAAATTTCTCTCAACACTTACTGCAGATACCTCTGCTTCAGGAATATGTTTCTTGACAAATACTGGTGTGAAAAAGGCACTGTGTCAGATTTTAAGCGGACATGATCATAGCCTTGCTGAGGGAATGTAGGTCTTTGTAGTGAGTCGGAGACTAGCAAGTTACGGAGGTTCAATGATAAGGATGGATGCGGCACCCAAATGGGAAAGTTAATGATTTTAAGGGGGAACACTGCAACATAAAGCTTACCATAAACTCCACCTACTTTACTATACTATGGCATCTAGACATTTTGTCCTCCATTTTGACAAATTGTCTAACCAAGGACATAAGGTAGTTATTGCAACAAACTACGGTAGAGTTGGTGCATCATCAGAGTGGGGCAGAACATTCAATCATCTTTGAAGAAGAGCACCTTCAGTTAGTAATTCCTTCGATAACAGGGATGAAACCACTCCAGGTTTCAGCTTACAGTATTGCAATACTCTCATGATCTCCATGTGAATTAATGAAAGACGTGGGTTATGTGAGAGCAATACATCAACATTAGAACCTCAATTGCTGTCTTTCCAGAATTGGGTTCAAGTCTTGAACAAGTCAATTGTCAAGCCAAATACAGGCAGCGTTCCTGTCAAAAAACAAAAAAACAGGACTAAGAATGTCATTGTGGAATTGCTCATATAATCTAACATTAGATTTAGTAGATTAATTCTTCCTTACAGTAAGGGGCTTATCAATGGTTTTGTGCACAATCCAGGGTTTGTTCCATACTAAATATAATTACAGAAGCTGGAGCAGAGGAGGCTTGACTGAGTTCATTTGGTAACCTAAAGAGGTGGGATAAACTAGCCAAAGCATATCTGTAATTTTAATAACATTACCTCTACTTAAAAGAAGATAAGAAGTGAAGACTACCTCTTCACATTTCAAAGGAATTTATCATTAATTGCATGAAGTCAGGTGAATTTCTGACTAACAGAACTTACGTGCAGCTGGACTAACACGTACTAGAGATGACTAGATGACCAGGTCAGACCACAAAAGGATACGCTCACTTGACTAAGATGGGTTGAAGAGAGAAAACTCATATTTTATCCTCATTTAGCCATGGATCACCTAGTCAGTGCAGCTGATATTTATGAGCATTCGAAGTGTATTGCCTGTGGAGAGCAGTAATTTACACAAGTTAAATGACATAATCATTCAGAGTTCTGATATCATGCATTTTCATGACTGGTATGTGAGGGCTTGCACTGCAGACCACGATCATGAATGCATTGCAGTCCTAAGGTTATGTAAACTGGAGTGCAGGCATGTACTGGGATCCTTGGTAGAAAGCAAAAACTCACAACAGCAAAACTGAAAATCCAAAACAAAGAATGCTGGTCAGCAAAGAGTTTAACACAAGAAACCTAAATAAAATGCTGAGCTTTGCAGTGCACGTGGAGTTAGTTTTAAGTGAAAGAATTCAACAGAATTTATTGTAAATCTTTTTGTTGGGTTCATAGGTTCATAGTTGGTTACTAGATTATCTGCCCAAGAGCTATTTTAAGCCTAGCTAGCTTTACACCAAACTGACTAAACTCTTCCTGACATGTCAATACCATAAGGAATGCTATAGTTATTATACAGGCATGTACACATCATGCATTCAAATGTTGCCCCTGCCCATTATGGAAATAGGGGTCAAAGCAGGGGTAAATTTGCAATTTCCCATCCATTAGTTAAATTTACATTTGAACATGGTTAGGGATGAGCTTTGCATCATGTGGATGGGAAGACTGTTCTAGAGAAGGGGCAATGTTTGTGGCAGATACCTGTCTCTCCAACATGTCCTGTTTATGTCACAGATGAGGTTTAGGCTTTAGAAGGGATATTTCTGATTCTATTTGTTTTGTGAATGTGCAACAAATTCATCAGTGTGGGAACAGAGGATGCCGTGTAGGGTAGGCAAAGAGTGCATCACAGCAGTCTGTAGGAAAATGAAATTGCAATCGTGTCTGTAAGGGTGAAAGCCAAGTTGATCTTTTGCAGGGATAAAAGCCAAGCTGTTCCCCTATACCTTGTTACTAAAGTATACCTACTTAGAGGGTACAGAATTCCACTGAAAAAGAAGTCCTTTATTTCAACAAACCAAGCTTTTCCCTTTTTTCATAGGTAATATGACCCCAGAGTTTGGAATATTTTTGTAACTGGGATGTGAAGGAGGAGGTAGAGTTGTTTCCCTGCAAGAATACTTTTATTTACTTCTCACTTTATTCTGAAATTGTCTTCTTTTCATTTTTTATAGATCTGTTGTTAAGAAGCAGAAGGGAGGGGAGTCAGCTTTTAAAAGTGCTACAAATTCTTTTTGGTGCTTTATTAAAACTCGGGGGTGTGACAATAGTTAATGCCTACCGTCAATTATTTAAGACACTACCTAATCACCTTTTTAGTGTCCCCCAGTTTTGTTACATGGCACAGAAGAAGAGAAACCCAGAAAAGGAAGTGCACATTCCATGCAATTATTGACTTCATGTCCTACTGGATATGTACTTACCCTAAGAGACCAAGGTTGGCAAGACAGGTAAGCCATTAACATTCAGGGTATTAGTAAAAAAGTAAATAATGATGTGGTCCTTTGATATGCAACCTGACATTTAAGTGTGAAATGAGTATTTGAGGTCCAAATAACTTGCAATACCAATGTCAAGAAAATTCAAATTATTGTGACTACTGTCACTACTGTGGGTAACATAGTTTTTTATGTTTTACGGGTGTCACTATATTGCTAATGACATGATGTGACCAAGCACAGAGCTGTTTCCAGCAACTAACAGTGGAGAATGTACTGGTCAACGTCCTCCCTTCTGAGCCTGAATGGAATATATCAGTATATATTCAAAGCATGGACAGCAATGTCACCAAGTTTAACCATAAATTGTTATCTCATTATTTTGAAAATGACAATGTCTCTTAATAAATTACAAAAGTCTCCTAATATATGGTGAATTGATTCAAATTTATTTTCAGCATCTTAAGTCTACTTAAACTTTGGATGGCTTATATTGTGAAAAAAATTGGCAGTAAAATGGCTTGGGCTAAAGTGTATTCATTGTCTTACACTGTACGTGTCCAGTACACAATATCTATAAGGCAACAAAAATCTTAACGAAATATAAATTAGAGCAAAATTAGTCTGCTATGCAAATGAGTATAAATGAACACCTTCAATTCTCTATAGCTGTTGAAAAACAAAAACTCATTTAAGGCATAATTGAAGAGCAACAACCAAGGAGTTTCCAAAAATAATGTGAATTTAGACTAATATCAGAAAAGAATATAAAGAACAACAGACTGACTCACAAAAATGTAAGAATTTTTTGTTGGGTTGTGTACCATGTGACCTTGAAACATGAACTCACTTCATCCATTAATAACTTTTTTTAAAAGCAGCCATCTGTTAAAGACTTAGTCTTATTTCAGTCAGCCTACACATAAACATGAAAAGCAAATCTTGAATGCATTGCTTGTTTATAGGCAAAATTACTTTTTTTTTTAAATTAAAGCTATACATTTGTTTTATTTTGGAGTTTTTTTGAACATTTTTTTGAAGTTTTAATGAAGAAAAAACATAAGACACTAGAAAAATGGCCTCTGCTTGTGAGTTACAAAACTATTAAATTAATATAGATTACTCCAGTAAAGCAATAACTTTATACACACTTGCCCCAAATAATTAAGTCTTTGTACGAAATCTGACACAGTGGTATTATAACCTAAGCTTGTGGTTTGGCCTGAAATGTGCACAGTACCCCAAGAGGAATGAGCATGCCAAAGATCCACGGTATATCAAATCAAGTCAATGGCTATATGGTTACTAATTCTGACATGACTATTTCCACTGAGAAATGTAATGCAGTACAAAGAAAAACTCAGAAATCCAATATTTGCCAAGGCTTTATATCTTCTGTTCCACAATGTTGAACTTTAAAATGGTATAATCAGATCATTTGTGATTTACAAGATATGGACAATATAAAGTCAGCATGTAAAAGGACTTTCTGGAAGCTTAAGTCTTTTTTCCAAGGTTTTAGAACTCACAATGCTACTGGTGTAACTGCCTTCAGTATACTCCCATGAGTACATCTGATAACTGACTTTGCTTAGGCATTGTTCTAAGTGCATAACCGTTGCTTCATAATGCCCTCCTTACTGAGCTGATAGCACCTTACTGTGTATGTTTTAAACAAGCCCATCACTTCTCTCATTCAGTCCTTCATTCAGAGAAACAAAAGACCTGCATCTGACCTACTAGTGTACTACTGGTGTTTACTTAGCTGATTTGTAGATATTAGACTGAAAGCAGGCTCTGTTTATCCACTACTTAAATAAAAATTATTATTTGCTTTGTGCATAAAAGGCTGGTTTGCTTTTTTTATTGCTGTGACAATGGTTATCTTTTAATTTGATTAAACTGGTTGCTGGAAAACTGAAGTGCACTCTGGGTGTCAAATGTATCAGAAATTATAAAGGACACACATGGAAAGGCAGAATTCTGCAGCTTTTTAATTTGTTCATAGAGTTCAGAAAGCAAAGCAAGACCAATGTGTAGTGTGTCATAGGTTACCGGACACTAATGTATTTCTAAAAAAAATAATATCCATATGATGCCCAGCATATTTACAAAGCTATAATGAATGATTAACTGTTGATAAGGTACTTTTATCAGAGGTGATTTCTACTGAAATGCTATACACAATTATATTTTCATGTTGCGTTGACTGTGTGTGTGTGTGTGTGTGTGTGTGTGTGTGTGTGTGTGTATGTGTGTGTGCATGCGTGTGTGCGTGTGTGTGTGTGTGTGTGTGTGTGTGTGTGTGTGTGTGTGTGTGTGTGTGTGTGTGTGTGTGTGTGTGTTTCTCTGTGCATTGAAAATGTACTATGGAAAAATTAATAAAGAATATTAAATTGTAAATGACAAAACATACATACGCCTCCAGTTTAACATGCCAAAATAATTAAGAAGTAATTTCAATGACCTTTATGTATTTCATAGTTTTTTAATATACTTTCTCACCTCATGCCTGTTAACCATCAGCTTATCTCCAATTACTTAGAAAGGCAGTCAGAGGCAGACATGCAGACAGAAAGGGAGGCCTAGTCCACACCCTCCTTTCTTCTTTCTGAAACTGATATGTCAAAGACTTGTCCCAATGGTTTGTGCATCTGGTCTTACCCCAATTCAAACAGGAGACTCCACACATTTAAAGCTATATCCTGACAGACCCCAGGCTGGAGCACTCCCTGACAGCTCCTGGCTATTAATGGCCACACAATACTGGCAAGGGAAGGGATTTTTTTTATGTGGCCTAACCTCCACCCTCACAAATCTGGTATTTTTGTTCTTACGATTGGTGCATACAATACTGGCCTGCAATGCTTGCACACTTCTACATGTGCAAACTTTTAGTGGCAATACTGAACATTGCCCGGTGTGCTTGGGTGCACCCTTCGACAGCTCTTGATATTGGTAATCTCCTTTGCATCCAGCAGAAGTCTGTTTAACAATCTGTCTCTGCTCCCTCCCATCAACACAGGTGAACGGGTGAGCTGGAAGTGGCTACTCATTCCTGTCTGTCTTCTTCAGCTCCCTCTGAGCCTCATTGACAAACATATCCTAGACATCTAAGATATAGTCAGGGCTTAGTCTGTCTACACAACACTGCTGTGGGTTTAAAGTTTAGATGCATCAAACTAGAAATCAATAAGAAATAAAACACTAACTGATTCATAAAGGTCAGAGGGATGCCTTGGTATACAGCAGATCATGAAAAACATACACCACTGAGGTAAAACAAGCAACCAATGTGTGCATTTGTGTGTGTGTGTGTGTGTGTGTGTGTGTGTGTGTGTGTGTG